>NC_133770.1:300783550-300826832 GCF_003597395.2 Chelonoidis abingdonii | reverse complement strand
GTGTAGGCTTGGGTCCCTCACTTCACCGAGCCGGGGCTCCACGGCTCCTCAGCTGGGCAGCTCCAGCTCGGTTCGCTGTTTCTCCTTCATCCTCCAGCTCATGTGACGCTGGCTTCCTCATGTATGCCGGTTCACCTTCTCCTCCACTCTTGCCTCTTTAATCCAGCGCCTCTCCGCTCACTTCCTTTCCTCTTCCAGCACAGCTGCTCCCAGCTGCTCGAGCCGTCGCCGGAGATCCCCTGCCTGGGGTTGAGCTTCGACTGAGGATTCCTGCGCCGGGGGTCACCGTCCTTCGGCATTCGTTGGCTCCTCCCCGCCTTCTCTAGGGCTAGGAAGGGGGGTTCTCGGGAAGCCTCTCCGCCGTCTGACCACTCCCCCGGGGACGACACTGGTGACTGCGCTGCATCTGCTCGGCTGCTTCCCTCAGACAGGGCTCCGTCTCCCTCTCAGCTGGGCAATCAAGCTGGTCTTCTCAGTCTCCCGTGCGCAGCCCCTCTTGCTATGCCCAGCACCAGCAGTCACACTTCGCCGACTTGCGTACATCTTCCTGCTGGCCATCACAGGTCGGGGTGCTCGCGCTCCCCGGTCCGGGGACCCCTAGTGCACCGCCCTTCTTGAGGTACCACTCTTGCCCAGGGTCGAGCTGCGCTCTCCGCCCTGGGACCGCTCGCTGCAATCCCCGGGGACCTGCTGTTCTGCAAGTCCTTGCTCATGGGGCACCACTCCCAGGGTTATCACCCTTCGTTTTACTGCTCCCAGTCACTTACTGCAGGAAGCGCAGTCCACGGGGTTGCAGCTATTACTTCCCCGCTGCACAAGTTGTCCGGAGTCCGGCCCCAGCCCCTTTCCTGGGACCGCCAGTGACCTTTATATCACATCCAGTAAACGAGAAGGTTTATTGGACACACAGGAACCACAGGTACAGCACGGCTTGTCAGGCACACGTCCCGGACCCCTCCACGCTGAGTCCTTCTGGGGGTTCAGGGTGACTGGATCCCAGCCATAGGATCCCTGAATATCGCTCCCAAGCAGCCAAACCAAACTGTCTGCCTCCTCCTCCTCCGGCCGAAGACCAAACCCTCTTATGTTTCCTTCTCCCTCTGGTGTGCCTGCAAGCTCTGCTGTAACCTGTGTTCCTGCTGTCCAATAAACCTTCTGTTTTACTGGCTGGATAAAAGTCACTGTGGGTCCCAGGAAGAGGGGTGCAGGGCCGGACTCCGTGACAGTGGGTGGGTCTGAGAGCGAACTGGCCTCTGTGGGAGCCCAGCCCCGTGCTGACAGGCAAGCCAAGGTGCAGGGTGGGAAACAGCAAGGAGCCCTGGATTAGGGGGACCACCAGGGCGAACTGATGGCGACTAAACACCCGGTTCTGAAAAGAGTCAGAAGGTCTGGCCCTGTCTAGGAGGGGAAGGAAGGACACCCAAGGGCACCCTCACCCCTGCTGGCAGTGACCCTCTGCCAGTGGGCGCGGCTCATGAAAAGCAGACCCCAGCTCTCTGCACTGGCCAAGCACTGGCCAGCCTGGCCATTGGCTGGGAAATACCTCAACAGCCAGGACAGGGCCGCGGTAACAAGCGTAGGCTCTAGACTGCGTTCGCTGTATGTCTCTTAGCTGTAGACATGTGTCCAGCCCTTACACTGGCTTCTGTCTGAATCCTTCTCTTCAGCTCTGTCAATTAAATGTCCCTTTGGCTGTACCATGGGCCCGGCTCAGTGCACTCAGGAGAGGGCTGAATGGTGGTGAAGTTAGCGATGCAGCGGTAATGACGACTTCTGGGAGCAGCTAGTCCTGGAACCCACGGGGGAGAGGCAACTCTCGATTTAGTCTGAAGTGGAGCACAGGATCTGCTCCAAGAGGTGACTATAGCCGAAGTGCTTAGTAATGGCAACCACTGAAACTAAAGTAAAGAACAGAATTGTTAGACACAGAGATGAACATGATTTGTTGGGGAAGAGTCAACATGGCTTTTGTAAAGGAAAATCATGCCTCATCAATCTACTAGAATTTTTGGAGGGAGTCAACAAGCATGTGGACAAGGGGGATCCAGTGTACTTAGATTTTCAGAAAGCCTTTGACAAGGTCCCTCACCAAAGGCCTGTAAGCAAAGTAAGCAGTCATGGGATAAGAGGGAAGTTCCTCTCATGGATCAGTAATTGGCTTCTCTTTGAATCCTTCTCTTCAGCTCTGTCTGGTGACCCGGTCCACGTGGCAGGCTGGGAGGAGCAGCCTGCAGCTCTGTAACTGGTTAAAAGACAGGAAACAGAGGGTAGGAATAAATGGTCAGTTTTCAGAATGGAGAGAGGTCAATAGTGGTGCTGCCAGGGGTCTGTGCTGGGTCCAGTCCTAGTTAACATATTCATAAATGATCTGGAGAAAGGGGTAAACAGTGAGGTGGCAACATTTGCAGATGATACAAAACTACTCAGGATAGTTTAGTCCAAAGCAGACTGAGAAGAGCTACAAAAGGATCTCACAAAACTGGGTGACGGGGCAACAAAATGGCAGGTGAAAATCAATGCTGATAAATGCAAAGTGATGCACATTGGAAAACATAATCCCAACTCTACATACACAGTGATGGGGTCTAAATTAGCTCTTACCCCTCAAAATAGATCTTGGAGTCACTGTGGAAAGTTCTCTGAAAATATCCACTCAGTGTGCAGCGGCAGCCAAAAATGCAAACAGAATGTTAAGAACCATTAGGAAAGGGATAGAGAACCGGACAGAAAATATATTGCCTCTGTATAAATCCATGGTCACCGATTGCTTGAATATTGCCTGCAGATGTGGTCGCCCCATCTCAAAAAAGATACATTGGACTTGGAAAAGGTTCAGAAAAAGGCAACAAAAATTGCTATGGAGGGAACAGTTTTAGTATGAGGAGAGATTAATATGACTTTTTAGCTTGGAAAAGATATGTGTGAGAAGGGATATGACAGAGGTCTATAAAATCTTGACTGGTGAGGAGAAAGTGAGTAAGGAAGAGTTATTTATTGCTTTGCATAACACAAGAACTAGGGGTCACCCAATGAAATGAATAGGCAGCAGGTTTAAAACAAACACAAGGAAATATTTCTTCACACAACGCACAGTCAACCTGCGGAACTCCTTGCCAGAGGATGTGATTGTCACAGCGTGTGGGGGAGTCCAGCCCTGCACCCCTCTTCCTGGGACTCACAGTGACTCTCAGCCAGCCAGTAAAACAGAAGGTTTATTGGACAACAGGAATGCAGGTTACAGCAGAGTCTGTAGGCGCAGTCAGGACCCCTCCATCGAGTCCTTCTGGGGGTTCAGGGTGCTTGGAGCCCAGCTTAGGATACCTTGAATTCCACCCACACAGCCCCAAACCCAAACTGAAAAACTACTTCCCTCCTGCCGGCCCCTTCCTTTGTCTTCCTTCCTGGGCCAAGGTGTTGACCTTCCCCCCCCCTTACCTAGCTCAGGTCCAGGCTCCGGTATCATCCATCCCCTAAAGTCCTCCCCTGCTCTCCCATCCCCCACACAGGCAGCCCCTACTCCATCACAGTGGTGAAGGCCAAGACTGTAACAGAGTTCAAAAAAGAACTAGATACATTCACGGAGGACAGGTCCATCAATGGCTATTAGCCAGGATAGGCAGGGATACAACCCCATGCTCTGGGTGTCCCTAAACCTCTGACTGTCAGAAGCTGGGAATGGGTGACAGGGGATGGATCACTTGATGATTCCCTGGTCTGTTCATTCCCTCTGGGGCACCTGGCACTGGCCCCTGTCGGAAGACAGGATGTTGGGTTAGATGGACCATTGGGCTGACCCAGTTTGGCCTTTCTTATGTTAACTGGGGACTCTGCCTCCATGGAGGCTTCCGATCTGTGTGCTCTGCGGTTGTGCAGTGGTTGAGGCACTGGGCAGTGGAGTGTGACGCAGGGGGGTGTACAAACAGATGGGAGGGACCTGTGCCCCGGTCAGGGCAGAACTCTGCAGGTAACTATGTCCATAGACTGAGATCTCTGCTCTGTCCTAGGACTCAGGGAGCCGACGGGCTGGGGGTGCCAAGTGTCAGCCTGCAGACAGAAAGAGTGGGGCTTGCGGAGCCCAGAGTGGGGTGCTTGTGCTACCAGCAGCCCATCGTTTGGGGTGAGTTTCCCACAGCGGCACAGACGAGGCTCCCTCACACTGCAAACAGGTGACAGTGATTCACCCTGCACCCCTTGGATAGCCCCCAAAGTGTCCCAGGGAGCTGCTCCCAAGCCGAGGGGCACTGGCTGCTGGCAGCCTGGGCTGAACGGCACCAAACAAGGTGACAGGTCAGGCGGGGATGGGCCGTGACGGTGCAGGAACGTCGCTTGTGTCTGCCGTGGCAGAGCAGGGGAGCCGGGGGTGGGATGCGAAGAGAGGGGTGACCTGATCCACGCGGCAGGCTGGGAGGAGCAGCTCTGCAGCGGCATTGCCGGGCAGGGCAGGGCTGCGTTCGTCCAAGCCAGAGAGCCGGGAGTTGCACTAATTGAGAAGGGAGCTGGTGAGAGCCTGGGGGAGCGTTTTAGCTGCATGGACCGAGAGGAGAGGCCGGATCCCAGAGATGCTGCCCAGAAGGAACTGGCAAGACTCAGACACAGCCTGGCTGTGAGGCCCTCAAGATGCCCTGGTTCCGGGCTGGAGTGATGGGCAGGACGGTGGGGTTGTCCACAGTGATCAAAGTGATGGAGGCACCTGGGGGTGGGGCCAGCTGCCATGGGCAGTCAGGCTGCATGTGTCCCCATCTCCCAGGCAGCCAAAGTGCCCCCCCCACCAAAAACCCCAGGGCTGGGGCTGGGAGTGTTCCTCTGAAACACGGACAGAGGCACAGGCTCCTGTGCACACCCCACAACAGCCACAGTACCGGCGCACTGACGCTAATACACCCTGACAACCACACACACTGCTGCTGACAACTGCACGCCCTAACACGCACAACCACACACACTGATAGCAACACCCACACCCCCAATACCTACATGCCCTGACACCTGGCACACTGAGCCTGCATACCCTGACTTCCACACACACCGACACCTGCACACCCTGACATCCACACGACACCTGCACTTCCTGACACCCGAGCACACCGAGCCTGCACATCCTGACACCCATACACACTGACACCTGCACACCCTGACACCCGCACACACCCACACTTGTACACCCTGACATCCATGTGCACCAACGCCTGCACACCCTGACTCCTGTGCACACTGATGCCTGCACGCTCTGACACCCGTGCATACTGACACGTGCACACACCAATATCTGCATGCCCCTACACCCGTGCACACCAACACCTGCACAGCCTGACTCCTGCACAGACTGACACCTGCACTCCCTGACACCTGCACATACCAACGACACACTCTGACAGCTGCACACGCTGCACACACATGCAGCAACATCCGCACACCCCGACACCTGTGCACGATGCTGCTGACATCTGTGCACTCTCTGACACCAGCAATGACTGCAGACACCCAGCCACCAACACACTGAGGCACACAAGCTCTGCCGCCCTCCCGCACCGACATCGCTGCTCACATCCACTGCCCCCCACATCCACTGATGCCGGCATCCGCTGACACCAGCCTTGAGAGGGACCAGCCCCGCCCTTGGGCAGCCCACAGAGACAGTCCTGCTTGCTAGGGGCAGGACAAGCCACTTCTGCTCTGGATCCAGCCCTGCTCCCCGTACCCCACGCTGGCTGGCCAGACCCAGAGCAGCCCCTGCAGCAAAGGGGAGCCCCCATCTCTCCCTCCCGCATTCCCCCTCCCTCCCCGTGGCCCTGATTATTCTAACGAGAAGGCTGCAGCATTAATGAGGCAGCTGAGGGGGAGTGCTGAAGGAACCCTTGGCCAGGTGGCTGCAGCGGATAAGGCGCTGCCGGGCGGCTGCGCAGGAATCTGCCCCCCGCCCTTCCCCCCCCCGGGCTGGCAGGGGGAGCAGATGCTCTGGCAGCTCATTAGCTGCTCCTCTGCAAGGCCCGGCTGCCAGCTCCCATCTTCATCACCTCTCACCAGCTCCTTTGTTACACAACCCCACCCCCAGGTCTCCGTGTGCACGCGTCTCTGTGCTCTGGGAGGGAGCGCGGTCTAGTGGTTAGAGTGTGTGGGATGAGGGAGATGGGGAAGCTGGGGCTCAGACTCCTGGCTTCCATCCCTGGCTCTGGAAGGAAGTGAGGTCTAATGGTGAGGGCAGGGCAGTCTGGGAGCCTGGGCTCCTGGCTTCTATCCCTGGATCTGGGAGGACAGTAGGGTCTAGTAGTTTGGGCTGAGGGGGGAGGGGGCTGGAAGCCAGGATTGATTCAGTGTGAAACTTACAGCCCCATCTGTGCCTCAGTTTCCCCATCTCCATCATGAGGCTGGCTGGTGTGTGGGTTAGTGGTGGCCGGAGGGCAGAGCCAGGCTCCAGGTGCGTTTCGGATCTTGGGGCCGGTCAGTGCCCTCAGTTCCATGGTGTGAGCCCAGCCGAGCCCCATGGGCAGGATCCTGGTGTCTCTACACTGAGAGTCTCCCTGCTGTGGCCATGCATGTAGGCTGTGATCCGAGGGGCACCCCAGGGCCTATCCGTCTCTGCTCTGCCCTGCCTGTGCTGCCCCACAGTGCAGCGCTTGCCCCCCCCGACCCAACAGGCTGCACTTCCCTGCAGCCCATCAGGTGCCAACCAGCCCCACTGCTTTGCACAGACCTGGGGACACCGCAGCCCTGTGCCCTGCCAGGGGTGTGTGTTGTGCCCCACCAAGGAGCCTGGGGCTTGGAGAGGGGGCTGGCTGGTAGCCTGGCCCAGTGGCCTCCGAACTCTGTTGGGGGGACAGCTTGTGCCAGACCCACAGCCCAGCCTTTGTCTGCAGGGCAGGGCCTGCTCTGTGCCCACGCCTGCCAGGGAGGAGATGGGGCAGCTGGGCTCCCCAATGCTGCCCGGGGCAGATGGGCACAGCTGCCACAGGCACTAGCCCTGGTCTTGCTGGGCTGCGGGAGTGCGAATGCATGTGGTGCCTCGTAGGGAAGGGAGGAGGTGCCTGCACGGGACCAGGAACGGCGCCAGGTGTGACGTTTTTGATATAAACTGGGACCATATAGAACATGGTTTGCAACCAAGGTCCTGTAGTGGCACCAAATCTGAGGTAAAGGGGGTCATATAAGGCGTCTAAGACCAGGTTACGGGTTACTGGTTATGATTATGCTGTCTGTTTGTCTGTATCATTTTGTAGTTGAAGTTAGGAGTATTGGCTCTATACTGTCTGTATTTCAAACTTGTGCTGTGCTTCTGGGAGACATCCCAGACAAGTGGGTGTTAGCTCTGCCTAGCCTGCTTGATGGCCCATTAAGGACCATCAGCTACACAATTGACCCATGGAGAGAAGGCAGATACGCCTTGTGACTCAGCAGGGTGTGCAGAAACTGGCCCATGTGACTCCCTGCCAGAGAATCCTTTTGCTGGATTTTCACAGTAAGGACAAGAGTGTCTTACACCTGGAAAAGCCTAAAAGGCTGATGCCTCATCTCCTTCATTCTTGTTTCATCTCTTCTTACCTCTGAAGGAGCTTTTGCTACAAACTGACAGCTCTGAACAAAGGACTGATGACCCATCCAGTGCGCGATGTTCTCAGAGACTGATTTGAACCTGCAGTTTACTCCAATCCGACCTACAAGCCTGAACAAGAACTTTGCCATTGCTGGATGTAGTGATTACATTTAACACAATTTCTAGGTGAAAGAGGGACCCAGGTGGAGTACGGCCTCACAAGTGATGGCGAATCCACCCACCAGCTCACCAGACCTGTGAGTCCGGAACCCACCCAGGGACAGGCAAGATGCGGATTCAGTCCCAGCTCTGCCCTGGCCACAGGGTCACTGCCGCCCTCCGTGCTAGATCCACCTCTGCAAAGTGGGGCAGCGACCCCCCTGCTCAACAATGGGGGTCAGGCAGAAACAATCCACTGGGGTGGCACACACCGTCTCACACCTACATGGTACACCTGGGGGGGACATGTGCTGCTCAGTTACCAGCCTGGAACATGTGCACAAAGTGGGGAGTTTCTTGGTTTCTTGTTCCTCGGGATTCGTGGTTTTCCAGTGGGTTGCATGCAGCGGGGTGGACTCGTGTCCCCGGTAGTTACTGGTTAACAGAGGTAGGGAGAGGGGATTGTGTTACCAGAGATCGGAGCAGAACTTGGGACCCGGCGAATGGCTGGAGGATGGAGACCCAGCGACTGTGACCTGGTGCCCGAGAGGACCACTCAGGAGTACAGAACCGGTTCTGGCCATGAGAGGACAATGGTTGCGAGACGAGACCCCAGTGACCTGACCAGCCGGTCCAGCCATGAGGCCAGAGAGTGTCACCGGGTCCCCGGCGCATTGCTCTGGAACTGCTCCCCCAGAGCCAGGCAGACTTTGGGGAGCCTCCTCTCCTTGAGGCAGACTTGTCTGCAGGGCAAGAAGCTCACACAGCTTACACCTCCTGGTCTCTCCTGGAGATTAGCATCCTCTGCCCCTCCGTGGGGCTTCCACAGCGAGCCTACCCAGGCGGGTCTGGGAAGCCACAGGGTCCTGCACCCCCACTTTGCAGTCAGACCTGACTCTCAGCCCAGCAGTAACACAGAGGTATCGCGTGACCAGGAACAGGGTCTTAAAACAGAGCTTGTAGATACAGCGAACCAGACCTCTCGCCGGGTCCATTCTGGGGCAGTGAGCCAGACCCCACTCTCACTTTACTCCTCGTCCCAGCCACGCTCCAGACAAACACCCCTCAGCCCGCTCTCTCTGCTCAAGCCCTTCCCGGCCAGAGTCACCTGATCCCTTTTCTTCCATACACTCAGCTGGCACTCTTGCAGAGGCCGGCCAGCGCCATGCAGTGCCTAGGGAAGCAGAGTGCCGCGCATTTAGGGGCGAGGGAAATGATGCTCTGCTTGGACTCTGGAGGGGCAGGTTTCTAGGCAGAAGCAGGAGATCCCCAGTGCTCAGCCTGGGTCAGCCCGAAAGGACGTATGGAGCTTGCGTGTGATAGACACTTCTATTCCCTTTGGAAACTTGTGACTGTAACTCCTGTGTGTATCTGTGGTTCCCTGCTGAGCCTCACCAAGAACTCTCCTGTTTCTTTTTCCCATGTAACGAAGCTTTTGACAGCTTGTTATAGGGCTGGCTACAAGCGGGGGCTTTTGTGTGAGAGCTGAAGCGCAGGGGCTCTGGGGTGAGGACAGGTCCTTTGGGACAGGGAGTAACCTGACTGTTGCTGTATCCTTGGGGGAAGGGCCCGGCTATCATACAGGTGGTAGGACAGAGCGGGGCACCCACGGGCCTGTTTGTGACTCCCTGGTTAGGCTGTTGTGGGGCTGAGAAGCTCACACCTGGTAACTGGTTGGTGAAATCGAACACAGAACTCACAGCCGATGTGGGGCTGGTGCCGGGTTCCTGGCACTCTGCCCTGCGCCTAACACTGACGCCCTGGAGTCACGGCAGGCAGGTTGATGGCCCTGCCAAGGATTAAGCTGGCATTGGACTCAGATGTCACGCCAAGGGTCATGCAAGAATCGAGCCCTGGAATTAGGGCAGGAGACAGGGACCTGCTGTGCCCAGCAGCTGGCAGCTCCAGTAATGTGGGGGGACAGGAACAAGAAGCTTTATGCCCAGTGATGTCCAATCAGCCGTCTGCTGCTAGTCACCTAACCCAGCTGTGTCCATGGACGTGGCTCTGGCAGTGGGGTGTTAGCTGCAGGTCCCTGGGCTGGGCTTGCTGGGCAGGGGTGCAGCAGGTAAGGCTCTTGTTTGGCAACCTTGGGGGCCTGGGTTTGAGGCTCCTGGTATCTGATGGGGAGGGTCTGTTTATGCACTAGTGGGTGTCGGGGGAGGTGTCTGTGTGTGTACTAGTGGGTGTCAGGGGGGTCTGTGTGTGCACTAGTGGGTGTCTGTGTAGACACTATTGCAGGTGTCTGATGTATTTGTGCATGGGTGGGGGTGTGCGCACAGATGCCCGTGTGAAATCTACCTGTGGGTGAGGTCAGTGATTCTGTGCCCCCCACTCCTGGGCTGCGGAGCTGAGCCCTGGGGGTCAGCACAGCCTGCCCCGGCCAGTGTCTGGAGCGAGGCCAGGCAGCTGGTTGCACAGAGGCAGGATGGACCAGCGGGGCAACGTGTCTGACTGTGCATCGCACTTGGCTGACCCCAGCCCTAGGGTGACTCTGTCCCTGCACCGTGCGCTCCAGCACCAAGTGAGGAACGCCAGGCAGGAGCCCAGCTATCCCTGCTCTGCTGCGTGCTTGGAGCGGGGCCTCTCCTGTAGCCAAGACCAGGGCTGGCTAGTCCTGTGGCAAGGTGGCACTGCAGAGCCCTGCTGGAGAGGGGTAGGGGGACAGCTCCCACTCCTCCATTCCCAGCGAGGCTGCTGGGCGTGTGCCCAGGAAGGAGGAACAGGAGAGGTTGGATATGGAAAGATCTGCTCCATCTCGCACCTCCTCCCTGGCCTGTGGGGACGCAGGGACTCTTAGTGCCTGGGGGGCAGCTGGCCCTGGGGCTGTGGGTGACCTGGGGGTAGGTGGGGCTCTGACCCCACAGAAGCCGTAGCTCTGGGGGGCGTCCGCTCTGTCTGTGGAGCTGTGCGCAGGCACAGGGAGGGTCAGCAGGAGAAGGCCCAGGCCCAGGGAACTGCCATGGGGCTTGTGCATAACTCCTATGGGGGTCTGGCAGCTCCGAGAGCCCCTCACGCCATGTCCATGCCCCTCCCAGCTCACAGGTCATGGCTGGAGCCTTTCGCTAGCAGGCTGCCAGGACCCAGCCGTGCCCACAATGGGGGCCTCCCACCCCACCACAGCTGTGTTCTCCTGGGACGCTGCAGCTGCCAGGGCCTAGGATGGGGAGAGAAAAGGCCCTGGACTGTGGAGCAAATGGAGGGGATCAGACTTGGCCAAGGCCCTGCTGGGTGAGCTGCTGCAGCAGCTGGGGAGCAGGCAAGATGGGCACGGCCACGCTCCAGGGCGAGCCTAGAAAGCAGGGGGCTGCTGGGAGCGGGGCAATCAACAGGACGCACAGTGGCCCAGGATGAACCCTGGGGCTGCAGTGGCAGATCGGTAGTGGGGGGTGGGAGACACGGATGGCACCCAGCTGCAAGTCCTGTGGGTCTGACCCCTTGCAGCGTGGTCAGGGCTGCCTGGGCTTCATTCCCGCAGGCTACACCTGGCCCACGGGGGCAGTGCTCTGGTGCAGAGCCAGGAGAGGTAGCCGCTGTCCGTGGGAGGCCGCATGCCCAGCTGTGTCTTCCCCACGGGGCTGCTTTGCGGCCACTTCCCATGAGCTCAGCTCGGGGGCAGCTGGAGGCACGGAGGGGGCACTCAGCCCCTCCCCCAACCAGAGGCACTGCTCCCCCTGCCATCTGGGCAGCCCCTTGCTCCCCTTAGCTGGCCCCTTTGTGTCTGCACTCGGGCACCCACCCTGTCACTGGGCACGACTGAAGCGGTAAATGAAGACCGAGATCACCTCTCCTCTGGGGAGTGCCACTGGGCTGGCGCGGGCGGGCACAGGGGAGGGGGCATCAGCTTCCCGTGGAGTCTGTTGCCTTTGTGCACTTTATAAAAGCGATTAAATGGCTCTGCCTCCTGCCGCCGCGAGCTGGGGGAGGGGAGATCCGGGGGGGCAGGCGGGCTGGGGTCTCTCTCTTCCACTTGTAGAAGTTCAGTGGAGGCTCCGGGCTGAGCTCAGTCCCTGGTTCGAGCCCTGGTGGGCCCCTGTCCATCGGCCACGTGATACCACCCTGCTCAGGCGAGACGGGCTGGGACGCCCCCTGAACTGGGCAGCCCGTGGCAGCCCTGGCCCTTTTCTGAGCCTCGTGTGGTACAGGACACCATGCACAGAGCTGGGAGTGTCCGGGGGCATGAGGAGGCAGCATCCCAAAGCTCACCCAGCCAGCCCCATCAGAACACGGGTTCCTCTGGGGGGGGCGGCGGGCAAGAGCGCGCAGCTCAAGGCACAGTCTGAGGTCCCCTCCCGCACCCCACGCAGCTGGCAGAGACCGTCTGTGCAACAAGACACCATCCCAGGCCCCCCGGACAGGAGATGCTGGAGGGCAGCCATTGCCTGCCAGGCACCCACCCCTGCTGCCCTCTCAGTGCCCTGCTGCAGGGGGGCAGCCCTGCCCCATGTCTAGAGGGCAGATTCTTTCCCGCCCCCAGTGCCTTTGCTCTCCGGGCTGTTAGCAGCATATATGTGTGGCACATGGGATCGGTTTAACCCTCCGCGTTTGCCCGTGGGCGGTGTCTCGAATAGTCCCCTTTACGGCACCATTCTGCCTTCGGCTCCAGGAGGAGTGAGAGACGAGTCAGGGCCACTGCAGAATCCTGGTAGTCACTTAGATCCTCTGAGCCCAGTTTCCCATCTGTCCAATGGAGATAAGCGGCTGGCCTATGCCGGGGGTGTGAGGAGGTCTGACAGATGGGAGGTGCGCAGGCACACAGTGGGGGGCATGTAGTATCCCGCCCATGACTGGTAATAGCCCCCCTGTGGGGCAGGTCCTGTCCCATGTCACAGAGGGCAGCTGGCTAACTGCAGTGAGCACTGGAGGGCACGGAGGCGGGGGCGCGGGATGCCAGCGTGGCCCTGGCGTTGAGAGCCTCTGCGAAGCAGTGTCTGGGAGGGTGCGGCTCGCAGGCGCGAGCTCCCCTGGACAGAGCCACCCCGCCAGCTGGCACGCCCACCTGGGCCCACGTCTGGACGGAGGGCCTTGCGAGGATACATTGACCGCATATCCACCTCCAACCTCACAGCTCTGTCGCGCCACATGGGACCCAGGGGCTCTGGCAGTGAGAGGATTGGTGGAGTCCAGCCCCCCAGCTGTGGATGGCCATTGTCGGCCACACGCACAGTAGACAACCGGGGGGGGGGGAAACGACGCTCCTCCCTTGAGAGGGAGAGTCGCAGCGCTCTGGGCCGCTGGCTTAGTGGAGAGAGCCCGGCTGCTCTGTGGCTGGACGCTAGTGGGCCCCCAGGCAGGAGTCTGGGACCTGGCTGGAAGAAGAGGGCCAGGAGGTTAAAAGGACCAAAGCTACCTCTGCATCTGCGAGCAGGACTGATGCCCCAGACCCCCGCACGAATGGGGGCCTGGAGCCCACATGGGATGGGAAGGGGTCAAGAACCCAGGTGAGGGTGACCCTGCAGGGATTCTAGCGACCCCTGCCTTCAAAGCAGGACTAAGCCCAACTAAATCACCCAGCCAGGGCTTGTCAGCCAGGCCTGATCAAAAACTCTCAAGAAGAGATCCCATCCACTCCAGGACGCCCATTCAGTGCTTCACACACCTTACCTGGGAACTATGTTCCTAATATCAACCTAGCACTCCCCAACTGCAATCTGAACCTTGCTCCCTTGTTCTGTCATCTGGTACCATGAAACACGGAGATCCATCTCTCTGGAACCCCTTCGGATAGTAAAGGTCACTACAAATCCCACCTCATTCCTTTGCGACTAAAATCCCTATTCCTCAGTCCTCCTCCTAAATCATGTGCCGCCAGGCCCTATTCATTCAACATTCATTGCGCCCACTGGACACTTCAATTTTTCACAATCCTTTGTAGTGGGGGTCCAAAACTGGACACAGTCTCACAGTAGGCTCGCCCATGTCAATAGAGGGGATGTCATGTCCCTCGATCTGCTGGCAATGCCCCTGCTTATACAGCTCCAAATGCTGTTAGTCTTCCTGGTAACGCAGGCACACTGCTGACTCATATCCAGTTTCTCATCCACTGTAACCCCTAGGTCCTTTCCTGCAGAACTGCTGCTTAGCCACTCGGTCCCTAGTCTGTAACAGTGCATGGGGTTTTTCTGTCCTAAGTGCAGGACTCTGCCCTTGTCCTTGTAGCTGTTCAGCACCGGCAGAGGAGGGCAGGACATTCAGCTCCTTTGCCAAGCCCTCCTGGCTCCTTTCTGCCCCCCAGCACCCAGCCAAACGCTACAGCTGGCCATGCCCGGGCAGGTTCGAACCCCACTGACAGTGCCAACGGGATGCGCTGGGGCCTGCTCGGGCTGGCAGCTCTGTCACCGCCCTCCCTGTAACATCAGGGGCCTCTGTGCTGTGGGGGTCTGGCTCAATTCCCTGCCATCAGTCGCCTGTCCACGAGCACCAGGCCTCACCCTGCCTCTCACCAGCCTTGTGGGGTCCAGGCTCTCCCACATCCACCCCTCCGAGTTCGTAGTGCCCAGGTGCTCGAACCAGCCCCTTGGTGTGAAACCAGCCCCCAGGTACCAGCTCACGTTGGGGCACCTGCTCCCCAGTTTGCACCCCGGCTTGGGAGACAGAGAAGGTTTATTTCATGGGAAAGCTGCAGATTCCCAGACGAAATAGGGTTCAGGGGAAGGGGAGTAAACCCAGCTGAGTTATGCAGACAGTAACGAGGCACCCTTGGGTGTTACACTTCCAGCCTAGACAAAGTCCTGGGTGCAAGTAACCAGTCCCCAGCGTCCCCGCAGCTACAGGAGGCGCCAGCCTTCCCGGCCAGCCTCTCACCGCAGGACTGTGCCCAGGGCGGCTCACTTCCCTCTTCCATTGTGCTGTTGTTCGAGTCACTCACTGTAGGGACTGGAGGTGGGGAAAGCTCCCTCCTGGCCCAGTGGCCAAAGCCTGGTGTGTCCTTTCGCTGGCTGGCGGCTCGGCTCCCATGTGCTGCAATGGTGCCGTGGTTCTATCGGGCTGGAGCCAGCTCATCTGAGCCCAGCTGCTAGGCGGGGCTGGTCGCCCGTTTTTGGTCTAGGCACATGTCCCTTGACGCCCTGACCTGGCCAAGTGGCGCCTGTGGCTGGGAGGGGCCGTGCAGGTAACTGACACAATGCACCAACGGTGGGTTTAGCTGCTACGGGGGATGGGATAAACCTCTGCTTCTCCCTGGGGGGTCTCTGAACCCCGACCGCCAGCACTGGAAGGACTTGGGGGAGCGTTGCTTTAGAGGTGAAAGTCTCTCGTTAAAGAGATCGAGGCTCCAGATCATGGCTGATGGTTTTATTTAACACATGGCCATTTCTGCCCACCCAGTTCCTGCCTGTCGCTCGGCTCCCTGAACCTTGTGCCACGATCTCTGCCTCAGTTTCACTAGAGCCGTCCGTGAGCGCCAGGTGAGGGGTGGGCAGCAGCAGAGGGTGGTGGAGAGAGAGATGGGCAGTGATGTGGGGCTGGGTGCTGGCGAGGGGAGTGGCAGTGAGAGGCTGGGTGGTGAGAGAGACGGGCAGTGACGTGCTGGGTGGGGGTGGCAGTGAGGGGCTGGGTGGTGAGAGAGATGGGCAGTGACATGGGGCTGGGGGGTGGCAGTGAGGGGCTGGGTGGTGAGAGAGATGGGCAGTGACATGGGGCTGGGGGGTGGCAGTGAGAGGCTGGGTGGTGAGAGAGATGGGCAGTGACTTGGTGGGTGGGGTAGGTGCGTGAGGGGTGGGTGATGAGAGATGGGCGTGATGTGGGGTGGGGGGTGGCAGTGAGGGGCTTGATGAGAGAGATGGGCAGTGTGTGGGCTGGGGTGGCAATGGGGGCTGGGTTATGAGAAAACAGAGATCGGGCAGTGGTACGTGGGTGGGTGGGGGTGTAGGCAATGAGGGCTGGTGTGAGAGCGATGGGCCAGTGACGTGGGGGTGCGTGGTGGCGTGGGGGCGAGAGAGTGCGTGAGTGGTGGGGGAGTGTGGGGGGTGGGTGGTGGAGGATCATAGCATCATAGAATCAAAGGTTGGAAGGGACCTCATGAGGTCACTTAGTCAACCCCCTGCTAAGCAGGCCACTTTCCCTAATAATCCCAGCCAGGGTGCGCGTCTAGCCGGACCTTAAATAGCTCTAAAGATGGAGATTCTACCACCTCCCTATAACCATTCCATACTTCCACTCTCCTAGTCAGAAAGTTTTTCTAATATCAGCTCGACTTCGCAACTGCAACTTCAAACATTTTGTCGTTTCTGTGCTCCGTCACCACTGAGAACAGCTGCTCCCTCCTCTCTTGGAGCAATCCCTTCAAGTAGTTGACGGTTGCTATCAAATCCCCCTTAGTCTTCTCTTCTGCAGGCTAAATAAGCCGCAGTTCCTTCAGTCTCTCTTCATAAGTCATGTGCTCTAGTCCTCTATCATTTTTGTTGCCCTCCGCTGGACTCTCTCCAATTGTTCCACATCCTTTTTTAGTGTGGCGCCCCAAAATGGACACAATATTCCAGATGCCTCAACCAGCTGCGAATAGAGGGATAATCACATCCTCGACTGCTGGCAACACCCCTATTATACAGCCCAGCATGCTATTAGCCTTTTTGGCTACAAGAGCACACTGTAGGCTCATGTTCAACTTTCCATCTACCCGAACCCCAAGATCCTTTCTTCAGCACTGCTACTTAGCCAAACAGTCCCAGCCTGTAGCAGTGCATGGGGTTTTCTTGTCCTAAGTGCAGGACTTTGCACTTGTCTTTTGTTGAACTTCATGAGGTTTCTTGTGGGCCACTTCTCATGTTGTCTAAGTCTCCCTGAATCCTATCCCTGCCCTCAGCGTGTCCACCACTCCCCCCAACTTGGTGTATCTTCAATTTACTTATGTGCAAGCTATCCCATCATCAAGATCATTAATGAGACATTGCATAGACGGGGCCCTAAGACAGACCCCTGGGGCACACCACTTGTTACTGGTTGCCAACTAGAGAGTGTGCCATTGATACCTACCCGCTGAGCCGTTGATTCAACCGTTTTCTATCCACTTCACAGTCCATTCCTCCACCCATACTTCCTTTTGTATGATGAGATGCTGGTGGGACCGTGTCAAAACGCCTTACTAAGTCTAGGTTATACAACTCAACAGCTTTGGCCCCATCCACAAGCTCCAGTCATTCATCATAGAAGCAATCAGCGTTGGTCAGGCATGATATTTACCCTTGGTGAACCATGCTGACTGTTCTGATCACTGTTTCCTCTAGTGTTTCAGGATGGATTCACTTCAGCACCCTGCTCCATGATTTTTGCAGGGATGAGGTTGGACTGATTGGTCTGTAGTTCCTGGATCTTCCTTTTCCCTTTTCTAAAATAGTACTATATTTGCTCCTTTCAGTCCTCTGGACTCTCCTGTTCGCATGATTTCAAAGATAATGTCAACGGCTCTGCAATCACATCAGCTAACTTCCTCAGCACCTCGGATGCAGTTCGTCCCGGTCCATGACTTGTGCACGTGTACGTCTTTAAGTCAGTCCCATACGACCTCTATCCAGTGGGCTGCCTCCTCCTCTCCTCTCTGCGTTCCCCAGTGTAGTAGTCTGGAGTTGATCCTGCCCGTAAGACTGAAGTGAAGCAGGAATTGAGTACTTCAGCCTTTTCCATATCTTCCACCACTAGGATACCTGCCTATTGCAGTAGGACCTCCCACTAGTCCTCTTCTTGTGTCTTACATACTTGTTAAACCCTTCCTATTATCCTTCACATCCTGCTACTTTCAAATCAAATTGCCCTTTGGCCTTTCTGATTCTATCCTGCAGGCCGCAATAATCTTATATGCCTCCCAGTAATCTGGCAGCTTCCATTTTGTAAGCTTCCTTCTTTTGCTTCAGCTCACCACTGAGTTTCCTGCTAGCCATGCTGGGCACTTTCGTACACTTGCTGTTCTTTTCTGCAATCTCGTGTATGGATATTTTCTTGTTGCTCTTAGCATGGTTTCTTTAACTGGCGCTCTCTGAACCCCATCCCTATCAGTCGGCTTCCAGAATCTGCCCATCATTCTCCAAGGGAGCTGAATCCGCTTTTGCTGACAATCCGGGTTTGTGTTCTGCTTCCTCTCCTTCTTCCTTTGACCCAGGGTTCTGAACTCCTGTATGGCCAGTGACGTGTGGTAAGGGTGGCCGCATGGGGCTGGGTGCTGAGGAGAGTGGGCAATGACTTGGGGCTGGGGGGTGGGCAGTGAGGGGCTGGGTGGCTGAGAGAGATGGGCCAGTACGTGGTGGTGGGGGATGCATGGGGGGCGTGGGGTGGTGAGAGAGATGGGCAGTGACGTGGGGGTGGGGGATGGCAGTGGGGGGCTGGGTGGTGAGGAGATGGCATGCGGTGGTAGGGTGGCAATGAGGGCTGGGTGGTGACGAGGAGGCAGTGACGTGGGCTGGGGTGGCATGAGGGCGGGGTGTGAGAGGTGGGCGTGACGTGGGCTGGGGGATGGCGTGAGGGCTGGGCTTGAGGAGATGGCAGTGGGGTTAGGGGGCATGAGGTGGCTGGGTGAGTGAGAGAGATGGGCCGATGGAGTGGGGTGGTGGTGGCAGTGAAGGGCTGGGTTGAAGAGTGGGCAGTATGATCGTTGGGTGGATTGGGTGTCGAAATTTCACAAGCTTTCTCTAGTGCAGAGATTCATGTTCGGCCAGTGAAATGTGACAAACCGGGCTGTGGTTATGTGGTTGGTGCTGTGATTTCGATAATAGTGGTTTGGATAATCCGAAAAGGAATTTTGGCAAATGAGGGTGTCATTTATGTTTTGTAAGTGACTGAAGGAACGCCTTGTCACGAATTGGTCCCGCTATTCGTTGGTTGGGTTTGGAGCATTGCTGGTAGCTCCATGTGTCACAACCACCCACGGTAGCATCTGGTAGAGTATGGTGTGGCTGTGTAGGTGTGAGCAGAGCATGTGGGACTGGTGATGGCTACCGGAGATTTACGTTTCTAGGCACCCAGTCTGGTGGAGGGCTGCCGTGTTTTACCGTGTGGTGTGCTCAGCGCCCACCCTAGTGTGGGACACGAGTCCTGCCCCGGCCTATCATGCGTGCCCTCACAGCTGACATCCGCGACTAGTGACCAGTCACGCGGGATGATCACACTGTGCGCGACAAATGCCACCTGGGCATCGTGACTATTAGGGGTCGTTTGTGGATCGCCCGTGAGGTGTGTCGCGAGGGTGGATTGTGCCTCGGCCCCTGTAGCTCGCGCGCAAGCATGTCTGTGGTGCTTTGGCAACGGGAGTAGTCTGTTTGCACGCGCCTGTCCTAACAGAGGATGTTCTCGCGGGCCCATGTAATCCGAGATTGCCCCGAATAAGATGTCTACTGACCATATGTGTCAAAGTGCAGTTCTGTACTGAAAAGTGCGAACGGTCGCTAAGTATAGGAGATACCCCTGATGCAACAACCATGGTCGACGGTGTTGTTCTTTAGTGGCATTTATTGAGCGCCCCCGCGCGTCAATTTAGGTAGTTTTCGCTCATTGTGCACAGCTTGTGGCGGTTCCCGTGCCGTGGTGTCTTCAAGGTTCAAATAAGTGGAACAACATAAAGAATTGGCAGCGCCAGGTGGTCTGATTTGTTTGGACTTTACCTTGAGACATGCCCAGCTTCGGAGTCCCCCTGCAAAAATGTCTCTGAGGAAGACGTGTGTGACGCCACGGGTCCGTGTTACTGTGTGCACATGTGAGCCGTGGCGCATAGATAACGCAATAATTTGATCTGCTTCTAGTGGCCGACTACCCATGCGAGCTTCCGAAGAGTGTCTTGTAGCGCATCCAAGCAGTCCCCATGGGCCGTTAAGCATATATATATACTAGTGTGTCCTGGGGCGCAGTGTCCCCGGGTGGACATATTTGGCGCGGCGCTGTTTGGTGGTCAGGGGGAACAGCATGACCCTGCGGATATGGTTTACAAAGTCCTACGTGTTGCCAAAGTCTAGAGAGCAATTGGCTCTGTACAGTGCTAGGGGTTTGTATACTGCGGATTGTCGCAGAGCCACTCCGTATGTCTGTTTTGGGCGCTTATGCAAACGGCAGGGAATTCCAGGTTGTTTGATTGGTGCACTGCAAAGGGGGTGTCATGTGGCTGTGGTGTCTTGGAACAGAGGAAATGTTTCTAGCGTCCGCTAGTACTCAGTTCAATCCTGTTCTGATGATAGCCGATGTGCTCTGCATACGGTGTAACTGTCCAGGCGGCCCACAAGGCTCTCTCCGTGGCAAGCTTGCTCAACCGCCGCACAGCCGGCCCTTTGCCAGGAGGAGACCGGCTGGGCTCAGCCATGCCCAGGGCTGGCTGCCAGTCACATGGGCTGGGCAGGGCAGCACGTGGCTGTGTGAACCTGCGAGCCCCAGCACCCTTCCCTCACCAGCATGGGGCACCTCCAAGCAGGTGCTGGGCTGGTGCCCGACTCCCCGGACTGCCCTGCAGCGACGTGCGCTGCTCTCTGGGGCTGGGTGCCCACCGACCACTGGCACCCTTCACACACCTCAGTGCTCTCAGGCTCCCCGGCCCCATGTCCAATGGGGAAACTGAGGCACAGACAGGGACGGGACCTGCCCAGTGTCACGGAATCCCCCTGGTTGTCTTTTACCCTGATCCACACGTCCTCCTCACCCAGTCACAGAGCCCAGGTCAGCCAAGACTGGGCTGGAGGTGTGTGATGTCCTGGGGCTTTGCAAAGTGCCCCCTGCACCTCCCCAGCCCAGGGCTCGGAGCCACCGAACCGTTTGGAGTGCGACGTGCCCCATCTAGTGGGGGAACCCGGAACGACAGCCCAGTGGCTAGAAGAAGGGCCAGCTGGCAAGGCAGGGACTGGGCCCCCATTAGCCCAGCCCAGGGGCCAGGACTTGCTCTGTCTAGGGGGGGCTGTGCAGGGCGGCTCGCACGGGGCAGTGCCAGGGCCCATACATTGCTGGCCGGTTTCCAGCAGGCCGGAGCAGAGAGACGCAGCCAGGCCAGGCCAAGGTCACTGTGCCCAGCCACACCTCGGCCCCAGGTACCCCCACCCCACTTGGCTGGGCAACCCCCCCAGCAGCACCGGGACACCCTGAGAGCAGCCGTCTCCGCCCTGCATGCTGCCTGCTGGGGAGCTCACCGGCCCGTTAGCCTCCACTGGGCCCGGGCCCGAGTGCCGAGTCTGCCTGGCCGAGGAGACCAGCACAGCGGCCGAGGAGGGAAACCTGCTGGTTTGGACCAGGCACCCAAGCAGGCACCTGTGGGCCTGTGTGGCGCGGCTCGTGGATGCCAGCCGCGACCAGCTGGGCCCCTCTGGACGGCCCCTGGGCACAGGACTTTCCCGGCCTCCCTGGACAAGCTGGCTGTTCCCAGGTCCCCAGCACTGGACAGGGATGGTCCCGCTGCCCACTGCCCGTCCCCAGCCTCCCTGGGCAAACGCGCCCGCAGCCTAGTCAGCCCCAGCCCCCTCCTGGCCAGCCCTGGGGGGGAACTGGGCCAGAGGGGTGATGCTCTGAACAGGCACAGCCAGGGGGATCCCGGGCACTGGGGCAGACTGGGGGGCTAGCTCTGTGTGGGAGGCCTGGGGGTTTGAGACGCCTGGGGGCGCTGGCAGCTGCTCCCTCCTGGACATGAGGGGGAGTCAGCTCCGGCAGGCCCTGGGGCTCTTTGATTGGGCAGTTGGCACAGCTGCAGGGCTGGTCCCCCAGGAACCGACATGGGAGGCACCCGCCTGCACCCCGAGGAGGGACCGAGGACCCCAGGCTGCCTCCCCTGGCCAGTCGCGGAGGGGCTGTGGGGCTGCAAGGGGTGACACCCGGTGGGCGCCAGGGCAAAGCCCCACCAGATACGCTGCAGGGGGCTGCCCGCCCACAGGCCCAAAGCGGGTGGGACCAGCAGGGCCCCCCAGTGCAAACAGCTGCGAGCAGAGAGGGAGGCCAAGCTTTACTGGGGCACTGCCCCCCCTCACACCTGCAGCTCCTCGTCCCGCTCCAGCGGGGGCCGGTGGCGGATCACATGGCGCGTGGACACATCCAGGTAGTCGAAGTAGTTGAGTTTCAGCCTGCGTGCGATCCGCCTGCCCAAGAACTCCATATGCTGGCGGGGCAACAGACAGGGCGGGGGGCATGAGGCCAGGCAAGGGGATCTGGACAGAGATGGGCGGATCCCCACCAAGCACCTGCCCCAGGGTATCTCCCCCTACCCTGGAAGGAGCCACTCAGCCTTTGTGGCCCCTTCGCTGCCTGGCCTTGCCATGGGGCCTGGGAACATGCGCTCCCCCAAGCACCCACACAGAGACACACTAATCCTGAGAGAGCCCCATGCTCCAAAGCAGCCTCCCGACCTGCCAACAACCTGTGCAAACTCACAGCAAAGGGGCTGGGCTAGCAGCGGCTGCAGGTTGGGAGTGAGGGGCAGTGGCAGAGCTGCGGGTGGGGGACTCCAGGGATGGGCTAGCAGGGGGCTGCGGGTCGGGGTGGTGGGGCACTGGCAGAGCTGGGGTGAGCAGGGCTGGGCTAGCAAGGGGCTGTGGGTCAGGAGTGAGGGGCACCGGCAGAGCTGGGGGTGGGGGACCCCAGGGCTGGGCTAGCAGGGGCTGCAGGTCAGGAGTGAGGGGCACTGGCAGAGCTGGGGGGGGACCCCAGGGATGGGCTAGCAGGGGCTGCGGGTCAGGAGTGAGGGGCACTGGCAGAGCTGGGGGTGGGGGACCTCAGGGATGGGCTAGCAGGGGCTGTGGGTCGGGAGTGAGGGGCACTGGCAGAGCTGGGGGTGGGGGACCTCAGGGCTGGGCTAGCAGGGGCTGCGGGTCGGGAGTGAGGGGCACTGACAGAGCTGGAGGTGGGGGACCTGAGGGATGGGCTAACAGGGGCTGCAGGTTGTCTCTCTCTGATCTCTCAGGTTCACAGTGGGTTCATGGCTGCAGTGGTGACGTGTGCCAGGCACAGCATGTGGGCTGCAGCGTGGTGCCTGGCATGGCCCCCTGCCAGGCCGGGAGGGAAGGGCAGGGCCAGGCCAGGCTGCTCACCTCGTACTTGTCCGACAGGCTGGCCAGGGCCAGCACCTCCAGGCCGTGGCCGTTGATGATGAGACTGTAGAAGCATTTCCCGTAGGCTGCAGGACAGGCCAGAGGCAGCCAGTGAGGGACGAGAGTCCCGTGGGGGCAGGGGGGGCTCTCTCCCCGGGCAGGGGCCGTACCATCTGTCTGGGCCGTCAACCGGACGTAGATCTGGTGCAGGGGCCCCTCCTCCCACAGCCGCCTCTTTATGTAGATCTGGTAGCAGCCCTGGACGTGGTTGATGACCAGGTGCCGCTTGTGCATGGAGCTAAGGAGGAGCCAGAAGCCGACCAGGGTCCCGTAGACGAAGAAGCCGAAGTAATCCTGGGAGACCTGCAGAGGACGGACCCGGGAGCCAAGACCCAGAGCCAGGGAGGAGCAGGGTGGAGATGGGGCTGGAGCCAGAGACACCTGCTGGTCCTGGCTCCCTGGCTGGGGAAGTAGCTGGAGGACTCAGGGGGAGGGGTCCCCAGTTATCTAGAACCCCCCAATGGTGGGAATGGGAACAACACCCTTTGCCTGGCCCAGTACCAGCCCCTGGGGTCCAGGCAGGCTGTGTGAGGGGCCCAGCTGGGGGGCTCTGGGGCACAGCCTGGGACCAGCCACGGGCTCTCCTACCTTCTCACTCTTGAAGTAGAAGACACCACCCAGGACACAGATCAGGAAGACCAGGGCCCCCTTCCACAGCGTGTCCTTGTAATACTCCATGACGAACACTGGGGACAGTAGACAGAGCTCAGCATGGGACCGGGCCAGGACCCACCCTCCCCTGTGTCAGCCAGCAAGGCCCAGGGCAGACTCACCACATGTGGGGGGGAACCTGGGGCTGCCCCCGACAGGCTCAAGCTGGGACCTTCAATTCTAAGACTGGCCCTCTCTGTCC
Organism: Chelonoidis abingdonii; assembly: GCF_003597395.2. Classification (NCBI taxonomy): domain Eukaryota; kingdom Metazoa; phylum Chordata; order Testudines; family Testudinidae; genus Chelonoidis; species Chelonoidis abingdonii. The sequence continues at coordinate 300,803,257 of NC_133770.1, read as the reverse complement.
CCAGAGCCACAGGGCCAAGCATACAATGGGAGCATGTGGGAGGCTCTGCCCTTCGGCGAGTGCCAGTCGGTGTAAGGGGCCATGAGCAGTGAGTTCCCTGGGGCAGGATGAATTCCAGCGGGTCCCGGAGCAAGGAAGCAGAACAGCTGCATGCTTTGGAGCAGGAAAGGCAGCGCATTTGTGGGTTCCAGATCACATTCTGGAGCAGGGAAGGCAGCCATGTGCCGGTTCCAGAATGGACTCTGCAGTGTGTAATGCAGAACACTTGCTAGCTCTGGAGCAGGAAGACAGAACAGTTCTGGGTTCTGAAGTGGGGAAGGCAGAACCTCTGTGGGGTCTGCAGCAGTTTTTGGAGGAGAACAGACAGAAGCAGGTTCCAGATCAGGTTCTGGAGTGCAGGAGCCAGCATGGTTGTGAGTTCTAGAGTGGGCTCTGGAACGAGGAGGACAGACAATTGCTGTTTTGGAGAGGGGAAATAAAAATGTTTGCAAGCTCCAGAGCAGAGTCTGGAGCAGGGGAGGCTGACTGGTTGTGCAAGGGCAACACTTGCTAGTTTTGGAGTGGGTTCTGGAGCACGGAAGGCAGGAGGCTTGTGGATTCTGGAGTGGGGCAGGTTGAACATTTGTAGGTTCTGGAGCAGGGTGTGCAGAACATTAGTAGGTTCCAGAGCAGGTTCTGGAGTGCAGAAGGCCATTTCAGGGCCCCCCTTCATAACATTCCAACCCAGTGATGCTGCATCAGACACATCCTCCTGTGGGCATCTCAAACACCTCCAGGAGCTTTGGGTGATGTGGGACCATGTACCCTGGACACCCCAGGGCCCAGCTTCCTGGGCCTGGTGCCGGGGCGTCCTCCTCACCATTGGGCTGCTGCACTTGGAAGGGGTAATGCGTGTTCTGCTGCAGCCTGCGTGCCAGGCTCCTCTCCACATCAAAGAAGCAGAGGTTCCAGAGCATGAAAGCGCCTCGCAGCATGGTTGCTCCAGGGAGGTGGGCGTCTGCCCACACTGACGAGGGCTGCCAAGGGAAGGGAGAGGAGCTGGTCAGTGAGCAGAGAAACGCACTCTGCCCTACATAGAGTGAACCGTGGGATTCATCAGGCACATGTCAGCAGTGGGGAAACTAAGGCACAGAGCTGGAACATGTCTCGACCAAGGTCACTCAGCAAGTCGGTGGCAGAGCTGGGAATAGTCCCAAGAAGCCAAGTCCCAAGTTAATATCCCATGTTGCCATCCGGGAGTATCCCAAAGGGCTCCACAGCCACCACTTCCCTGACAACTGATATGTAGCCACCTCTGGGGTGGGATGCAGCAGCTGTTTAACAGCCGCTGTAACACCACACAACAGTGGGGACAGGATAAGCCCCGTGTGACGTTAGGAGTGTGATCTAATATCTCATTGGAAGGTGACAGGGCCAGAAAGAGTTAATTACCTCCCAGACTGACCTGACCCATGGGTGAACCTCAGGAACTGGTTAGGAAAATCTGTAAATGACCAGAGCTTGGAAATGCAGCCGGCATTGGTAGAGGTAGAAGGGGAGGTGTTTGCTCAGCGCTTGGGATGTCAGCAAACAGGGCTTGTCTATCGCTAGAGCTTTGATTCAAAGATCAAAAAAGGAATTTTAACATTTAGGAAGACACTGGAGTGAAATAGTATTGTTGTCTGTGTGTCTCTTTGAAGGTTGTGGTCACCTGTGTCTGAAATTACCCTGTGCTAATTGCCAGGACGTTTGGGAGAAGGAGTTAAGCCTGTTGTTTTCTCAGGCCGAAAAGCTGCTGGAAATGTATAAAAACCCTGGGACACGATCCTACTTCATCTCAGATCTGCTTTGGGTTTCAAGAGGGGGAAACCTTACGCCACAAGGATTGAAATCCCCAGTCACTGACTGGAGCCACCCTGAATATGGACAAAGGACTTTTGGCAACTACAAGCTCATCTCTGCTACGTATCTGAACCTCAAGAACTGAATTCAAGTCTGTCTGTAGATTGATCTTTTAACCAACACTCTCTCTCTTTTCTTTTTAAATATTTTTTTAGCTTAATTAATAAGAATTGACTATAGTATGTATTTTGGGTAAGATCTAAGTTAGAAATGAACCTGGATGTGTGGCTGATCCTTTGGGGTTGGAAGAACCTTTTTTTTTATATGATGAGAGAAGATGTTCAGGAATCATCACCATATCTGACATATATGTCTGGACGGAGGCCTGAGGCTGGGCACTTTAAGGGAACTGCGGTGTTTGGACTTCTGAGCAACCAGGGAGGTGCTACATAAGCTGTTTTGTGCTGGTTGATAACTCTACATATTAGAATAACTACCAGCGTTTGGGGTTTGTCTTCCCCATTTTGTTTGCAGTTCACCCTAATTGAGTGACCTGAGCTGGCTCCCACGGGCAGCACTGTCACACCCCGATGAAAACACAGGGGGAACTGAGGCACAATGGAATCCCTGAGCTGGACTTTGGCCAGGGCACTGGGGCATTACAAAAAACGCAGAGATCTCAAATGCCCACAAGCAGTTAGGGCCTCGGACTCATCTCAGCCAAAAGAGCACCCCGCAGTGAGTACCCCAGCGTAGCTGACAGCACCCCAAGGCCATGCTGGGACATTGAGGTCAGCGCTGACTCACAGAGGAGAGCGCCCCCTATCGAGCTCCCTGCAGCACAGCAGCTCAGCACCACCTGGGAGCCTGGGGGGCAGCACCGAGAAGTCTCCCATCTAATAACTGAGCTGCCTCAACCCTCCTGAGGTGGGACGAGCTGAGAACATCACAACCCCAGCTCTGTACCCAGGGCCCCACAGCGCAGAGCCCCCCGGTCCCAGCACTTGCCAAGTCACCTGGCTAATAGTCAGGTCCCCCTCCCCGCAGGAGCTGGGGAGTCCTGGCTGGGGAACAGCGGTCAGCGAAGACTGGTTCGAGGGCCTTGCCTGGGGCAAGGGAGGCTAAACAGCAGGGCCCTTGCAGGGGGTGGGGGGCACAGAGTGCACTGCTGCGCCATGGCAATTGGCCCCTGTGGGCTCTAGAACAGGAGGACAGAGTTCTAGAGAACCCAGGACCCCGTTTCCGGGGCAATGGCACTCAGAGAAGAGCAGTGCCAAAGCAGGCCGTGTCCTCAGCCCCATGCACCAGGCACCAGAGGAGGGCCTAGGACTGCAGGGGGCTTGGGAGGGACTAGCAACAAGACATTGGGCAGCCTGCACATTGGCCTGTGGGACTGGGGAGCAGCCTGGCTCCAGCTGGCACCCCATGCTTCCCCCTCTGGCTCCTAGGGAGCCTTGCCTTTAAAAGCTAGGACCTCCTGGCTAAGCTCTCAGCTGCCAACATTTCAGCGGGAAGGTCCCAGGCACCCACTAGGACCCACCCCCACTCAGCAGGCGCCAAGTGTGGCCAGGCCAAACAGCAGCTGCTGTGCACCCCTTATTCCTGGGGGAACTGCACCACTGCACATGTGCAGAATTCATGTCCAGCGCAGAATTTGCTTTTCTGTGCAGAAAATGTCTGAGAAGTGCTGCAGTTCTGCCCTTCTTCCACCAGAGGCTGCTGTGGCACCAGAACAGACAGTAACAGCTGACCCCCTGCCCATGGAGCCAGGTTAGGAGGCACAGGAGGGGTGGGGGCAGGGGCTGCTGGGAGGTCACAGAAGCTAGTGGGCTGACAGCATTGAGCCAGTGGCTGTGTGGGAGGGGGCTGCAGGGCCATATGAGGACGGGGCAGATGTACCTGTTTGCATGGGAGAGGCTTGGGATTGGACAGGCTCTGCGTGGGGGAATCTTCCCAACTCCCTAACAATCCCTCCACCTCCCCAACCCCCGCAAATCTGTTCCATGCTTCTCCCACCCACACCCAACACCCCTCCAGGTTCACTCCGAGGCTCCTCCCCCTCCCTCTGCTCCTCAGTTACCCCGACTCTCCCAGCTTTGCACTGCTTCTGGGGGAAGCGGGAAATACGGTTCTGTATTGTAGTTTGAATGAATTATTACTCCAAGTTCTGTATTAATATGCCTGGAAAGGAATCTATTTGTCAAAAAACATTTCCTGAATTTTTTTTGTTGTCTGCATTGTTACAGACACACTTGCTGACAGGGATTTTGAAATAAATTACCAACATAATCTAACTGGTGTGATTATGATGTGTTATTTTGAAAAATAAAATATGCAGAATTTTAAAATATTGTGCACAGAATTTTTACGGTTCTTGGGGCAGAATTCCCCTGGGGGTAACCCTGGGTGGCTGAACCCGGGAGCCAAGGAGACCTCTGCCCCCGTGGCGGGAAGGGAAGGCTCACCTAACCCATCCCCTAGTCACTTGAAGGGCTCAGGGGTCTCCAGGCTGCTGGTGAGGCAGGAAGGGTGTGTAGGCTCACTGGAGCTGAGCACCTGCCGGACATGCATCAGGCCACGTGACTGACAGCTGGCATGGGTCCAATCTTGGGTGAGCTGGGACAATGCTTCCCTTCTCTGGGCCCGGGGCCGAGCTGAGCGGGCGTCACATACAAGCCCTCACCCTGGCCTGCCTCCCACTGTCCTATGGCCCGTGGATCTTTGCACCCAGGGTGTGGCTGGGCCTTGCAGAGAAATACAGGGGAGGGCCCTGCCCTGGAAGATCACAATCCTGTCATCCAAGCAGTGTGAGTCTGATGCTGGACTTCCCTCCTGAGTGCCACCCACCTGGTCTCCTCTCAGCCCTGCAGAGCAGTCGTTGTGGGCAGCCCAGTCTGCTCGGAGGGCTTAGGACCCAGGTTGCAGGGAGAGGGTGAAGCAGAGTCCCGAGAAGCCCCCCAGTGCAGGGGAGATCAGGGAAGTGTAGCTGGGCCCGGGACGAAGGGGGGGGGGCATCCTCCGATGCCCACTAGGGGACTTGCTCGGCCAGGTCCAGTCCGGGAGCCGGCGCTGCTGAGAAGGGGAGGCCCTTGGCTGGAAGTTGAACCCTGCCTACCCACTGGGGGAGCAGAGACACCAGACCAGAGGTGAGACATGGGTCTTTCACACCCCAAGCACCGCCGCTGGCTCCACATACGTGGTCAGTGTAGACCGGGGAGGCTCAGCCAGACCCAGGAGTCCCCAGGTGCGTGTACAACCCCTGCGTAGGGTTCTTAACTTTCTAATCCCTGAAAACTGAAACCCTGCCCCACCTTTCTCTGAGGCCCCGCCCCTGCTCCCCTGCCCCCCATCCCCCTGGACTTACCTGCCACCTGCAGACCTGGGTTGAGAGGAGGTGATGTGGAGCCTGCCCAATTGGGGCTTGGCCGGGGGGTGGGGGTTGGTCCCTGGAGCAAGGGGCCAGGGAAATCGAGGCACAGTTACGGAGAGGGGTCAGTCCCTGAAGCGAGGGGCCGGGGAAGGAAACTGAGGCACAGCCGGGGGGGATCAGTCCCTGGAGCAAGGGGCAGGGAGGGAAACTGAGGCATGTTGGGGGGGGTCAGTCCCTGGAGCGAGGGGCCAGGGAAGGAAATTGAGGCATGGCGGGGGGAGTCGGTCCCTGGATGGAGGGCTGGAGAAATCAAGGCACAGCTGGGGGTGGGGCAGGCAGGTACTCTGGAGCCCGGTCCGGGCACAGCCAGTTTGGTCAGGCCAGGGGTGGGAAGGGCAGCAGCCGTCACACAGACCCAGGGCGCCAGACCCCAGCAGCAGCTGCTCTTCCTATCCCCGGGTGGCGGAGGCCGGTTACTGCAAGTAACTGGACTTTAGCATCCCCTCAGCTGTGCTGCCAGCTTCCCTTCTCCACCAGATGTTCGGGTGGAAAACTGGACCCCTGGCCATCCCCTCCACCTCCCCCCGCATCCAGCCATTGTCTTAATACTTCACTGAAGGGGGCGAGTGGGGTCAGCCCTGGCTGACTGCCAGGGTCACTGCAAGAGGTTTGGCCAGGAAGGAACCTGCGAGGGATGCAACGTGCAGGGTCCCAGCTTTCAACCCTGTGAGCAGGCAGGTGTGAGCTAGCGCAGGCCACGCTGAGAACGAGGGACAGTCGTGGAGACAGCGGCATTTCCTGGCTGGCCCGGCTGGAGAACCACAGCCGGGCGAGCTCCTGGAAGGGGAGGCGCTGGGCTCGGAGCCACTAGCCGGTGACTCTGTAAGCAGAAGTGGTTCTCTGTTGTTGGGGAAGGTGTCTCATGACCAGTGGGCCCAGCTGCCAGGACTGGCCCGGGGGCGAGAAATCCCCTGTTAGACAGGACAGGAACTTGCTAACCATGGTCGACTTTTGATTGTGTCTCGTTTTTCCCCTGCCTAGAACCTTACGTTTCCAAATCCTTCCACTTGCTTTGATTTGAGTCTCGGCTGAAGCTCTGTTAAAGAAACTTCAGTTTGGTTTCACTAGAAACCTAAGTGCCTGGTGCTAAGGACAGTGATGAAGTGGGGTGAGAGCTGTGAACTGGGGCGCTGTTTCATGGAGGCAGCGGATCAGGGTGCACTGCGGGTGTCCAGAAGACGGGGACTTGGCACTCGGGTATAACAAGGCGGGTGTGTAAATTGCTAGCCTGCATAAAGGAGTGGGGCTGGGGAATTTCCCAGGGGAGGGCGCAGACAGGGCTCCCTCCCGCTGTGAGCCGGTGGTAGCCATTGACCCCAGAAAACCTGACAAGTGCCACAACCCAGCCTAGGAATTCAGCTCAGGAGAGGCCTGGGCCAGAGAGGTGTTGTATGGGTCCTGGGGTCCTCCAAGCCTCCCGAAGCCCCTGGCAGAGAAACACCCTTTCCCCAGAGAAGATGGGTCACCAAAGCCGTGGGGTTGCTGGAATCTGCTGGGCTCGGTGGGCTGCAGCTCCCCACTCCTCCTCCCCAGGGCTCTGACTCCCTGCCAGGCTGCAGCAGCGGGCAAGTCCCTCCCTGCAGCATGTGAACCAGGCCCTGGGGACAGACCCACAAATTCTCTGCAGGAACAGCCCTTTATTCTGTAGCACTGGGCGCTGCGCCAGACAGTAAAACACTAAAAAATCCAAGAGGAACGTCATACAAAAAGGGGGCGCTATCAAAATGGGGAGTGGGGAACCAGGCATGGCTGCTCCTCCCAGGGGAACAGGCTGCCTGCTCTACAGCACCAGGTGGGTGCCCAGGTCCCAGGCGCCACCCACACTGCCAGGAGTGCTGGGTACGTCCCAGAGAAACACCAGCCCCTGGCACTCAGCCTGTGCGTGGGGTTGCTCCTGGCACAGGAGCAGGGTCTGGGCCTCAGGCCTGCCAATGGAGAGGGGAGGTGCTGGTGTCATTACGACGTATCCTGTGCAGCTGCCGGCTCGTCGGCGCTGGCCAGCAGCTTGCTCAAGCACTGGCGGATGTCGTCTTGGCCCCGGTACACCTTCTTCATGCCCCGGGGCAGGTAGCGGCAGGAACACAGGTTGAGGTAGCTCAGGGCAGGACAGCTGATGATCAGGGCACTGTGGGGGAAGCAGAAACGCCTCGAATTGCATCCCTCGGCAACATGCGGCTTCCCCCTAGATTTAGCACATGGGGCGGCAGGCCCGGCGTGGAGCCCAGCCATGGTGGGAGGCTGAAGGAGGCAAGGGACCAGCCCATATGCCAGTGGTGGCACAAGAGAAGGTGGGAGGCCGTGTGGGAGCCGAGTGGAAGGGCCTAGCCGGGAAGAGGCGGCGCAGCAGGATAGGGGAAGAGTCAAGCAGGGCCGCAGTGCGGAAGGAGAGCGGGGTGCAGAGGCCTGCGTAGCAGGAGAGGCTGGTTTTCGGGATGGCGTCTGATGGGGGAGAGGAGGCTGCAGCAGCCAAGCTGCGAGCCAGCCACGCAGAGAGTCAGTAACACAGAGCAGCTCTCCGGGCGAGGGGGAGGCTTTGCAGCCCAGGTCCCCGGGGGGAACGCAGCCATGGCTGGTGAGTCCCGAGCCTGAAAGTGCACAGGGCTCCCCGCTGGCTGCCCACAGCCCCTCCGTCGGCGCTCACCTGACCGTGCTCACGGTGACCTTGGTCCCGGTCAGGCTGAGGGATCGCAGGGCTGCCCGGCTGCTGCCCTGCCCGAAGGCAGCCATGGCGCGCTCCAGGTCGTGCTCGCTGAAGCTCTGCCCTGCCAGATCGAGCTCCTGCAGGCTGTGGTGCCACTTCCAGGTGAGCAGATGGCTGCCCACCGAGGGCAGGAGCAGGTGGTTATCGCTGCAGTATAGGCCCAGGTACAGCTGCTCTAGGTCTGGGATGCAGAGACACACAACGCTACTCAAGAGAGTTAAGTCACAGGCAGATTGAGCGAGTCCCAGAGGGACCACACAAAGCTGGGTGACTGACTGGGCAACACAAGGGCAGATGAAATTCATTGTTGGTAAATGCAAAGTGATGCACATTGGAAAACATCACCCCAACTCTACATAGAAAATAGTGGTGTCTGAATTAGTCAGGAAAGATCTTGGAGTCAGCGCTGAGAGTTCTCTGGAAACATCCACTCGAGGAGCAGCGGCAGCCAAACAAGGTAACAGAATGTTAGGAACCACTCGGAACGGGCCAGTAGATATAATGCCTCTACAGAAATCCTTGGTTCACCCCCACCTGGAATATGGCGTGTGGTTCTGGTGGCCCCAACCCAGAAAAGATACATTAGAACCTGAAAAGTTCACAGAAGGAAGGGGGGATGGAGCGGCTGCCGTAGGAGGAGAGATGAATGGGACTGGGACTGCTCAGCTTGGCAAAGAGGCGACAGGGGTCTATAAAGCCATGAGAGCTGTGGAGAAGGGGAATAGGGAAGTGTTATTTACCCCTTCACGTAACAAGAACCGGGGTCACTCCATGAAATTAACAGGCAGCAGGTTTAAACGAACAGAAGTATTTCTTCACACAACGCACAGTCAACCTGTGGAACTCTTTGCCCCTGACTGCCCCCTGCCACCCCATCCAACCCCACCTCCTTCCTGACTGCCTCCTGGGGACCCCTGCCCCCATTCAACCCCCATGTTCCCCGCTCTCTGACCACTCCAGCTCCTATCCACACCCCCGCCCTCGCCCACTACCCTGAACTCCCCGCCCTCTATCCAACACCTTCGCTCCCTGCCCCCTTACCGCACTGTCTGGAGCACCAGTGGCTGGCGGCGCTACAGCTGCGCTGCCCAGAGTGGCACTGTGCCAGCCACACCACCACGCAGCACAGAGCACTGGGTCAGGACGCAGCTCTGCAGCTGCACTGCGTGGCAAGAACTCGTAGCCCCGCCGCCCAGAGCATTGCACCGATGGCGCAGTGAGCTGAGGCTGCAGGGGAGAGGGAACAGCAGGGGAGGGGCCAGGGACTAGCCTCCTGGGCCAGGAGCTCAGGGGCTGGGCAGGAGGGTCCCGCGAGCCTCATGTGGCCTGCGGGCCGTAGTTTGCCCACCTCTGGTCTACACATTAGGCTAAGGGCCTCACCAGGAGGCAGAAAGACTGTCCCTAGCTGCAACAGATGCACCTGTCCTCCACATGAGACACCCCCCTCCGGCACCCCAGAGATGGGGACTCCGAGGCTCACCAGGGCACGGCAGCTCCTGCAGCCCCTTGGGTGTCACGCGGAAGCAGCCACGCAGGTCCAGCACCCGCAGCCTGGTGGAGGCCTGCAGGATCTTCTGCAGGACGCTGTCACTTACAAAGGAATAAGAGGTGGTGGCCAGGCACAGCTCCTCTAAACGAGGGAAGCCCAAGGCGGTGGGGGTGGACCGAGAGCTCGGCTTCACGGACCAGATCACATTGAGCAGACGCAGCACCTGGAAAGGAAACAGATGGCGGCAGGAATGACCCACCAACCCTGAGACAACAACCTCAAAATCGGCTGACAACAATGGCTACCGCCAGGAGCAAAGGAGCAGACTCCAGGGGTGCTCCGGGGCTGGAGCACCCACAGGGAAAAATTGGTGGGTGCAGCTCCCTGCCCACCTCACCTCCTCCTCGTCCCCTGAGCACGCTGTGTGCCCGCTTTTCCCCCCTAACTCCCAGCGCTTGCGCCGCGAAACAGCTGGGAGGGATGGGGGGGAAGGCGGCACGCTGGGGAAGTGGCAGGGTCGGGGCAGGGATTTGGGGAAGCAGTCCAATAGGGGCAGAGAGGGAGCGGAGACTTTGGGGAAGGGGTTGGAATGGGGGCAGGGAAAGGGTGGAGTTGGGGCAGGGCCAGGGGGGCACAAGCACTCACCAGCGCCGGGGAAAGTTCGTGCCTATGGGCAGGAACAACCCCTGACCTGCTCCACTCATGGCTGCTTTAAAGAGTAGGCAGCAAACATTGACCAGGTGCAGCTCCTGATGCTCTACAGTGCAGCCCAGGGAAACTACAAATCCCAGCACGCAATGCAGCCAAACGCACTGCATGCTGGGAAGAGCAGTACCCTTAGCCAATAGCTGTCTCTTTCCAGGCATGTACACCGTGCCCAGCATGGGGTAGGAGGGCACAGGAGGATCAACCCTCCCTCCTCCCCTCCCTGCCTGCTCCCATGGGATGACAGGCACCTGCTCCAGGCGCGCATCAGAAGACAGAGGGAACAGATCCTGCCCTGCGTCCTAGAACTGGCTTGGACAGCTCAAGCAGCAGGCAGGAAGGGGATCCCCTGAGGATACCCTGAAGTCCTGTCCCAGAAGGGGGCAGATGGCAAGAGCTTCCCAGCTGCAATGGGCACAGTGGGAGAGGCGACCTGAGACAGCCAGGCTGCTCAGGGCCTTCTGGAAACGAACCAGGTCCTGGATGTGCACTGGAAAGGCAGGTGCAAGGAGCCAGGGCCCACAGGAGCCAGGCAAGGTGCCGATGCAGCTCTCAGTGTCACAAAGCTTGGGGTGCCCCAGCAGCATTAATGAGGGCTTTGCCATGCAACAATATCAGCAGAACTGCCTCCGGATCCACCCTGATCACATGGACCATGCCAGCACTGTGCACAGCACCCTGGGCAGCGTGCACCACAATCGTCTGAGCTGCGTCTGTCGAGATGCCCAGGGAAACTGGAGGATGGGTGAGCTACAGACATAATCTCACTGGCACACACTGCTGGGGTGGCCAAAGCTCCGGACACGGGCAAGAGTCTAGGGAGGAAGCAAGTCTCTAGGAGGGATCTGAAGGGGTGCCTGGTACCTTTGGTTTGGGAGGGAGGGGGCAGCATGGGAGAAGGCAAGGCAATGCATGGCCATAAAGCAATGCCAGGACACGCAGGCATCACCTGCTGAAAAGCAGCTGCTGGCTGTGAATGCCTGTGAGCCCCTCATCCAAGGACTGCCACCCTCTCCAGAGAGAGAAAGCACCCAGCGACAGGGACACCGTCAGGTGTCAGGAGACCTCTCCTGGCTGCAGGGGCACTCTGGGCAAGCGCGCTGCATTGAACCGAGCACCATTTGGAGCCATGGGTGGCCACACAAGCTGCCATTGCAGTGGGGGTGCAGACCGAACAGGGAAGGGGCAGGAGAATGAACCGACCTGAGCTTCTAGGAAGCCTGTGAAACCAGAATTGCCATGTGTCCAAGGAACCACTCAGCGGGGGAAGGAATAAGCTAGCAATGGAGCTGCAGGGCGGCAAGGGGTTACCAGGGTAGGGGAAGGGGAGAGAGGAAGATCAGAGAAGGCACGTGAAAGGAAGGAAGGAAGGAGAGCTCACGGGTACCTGCAGCTGCTGGCAGGCCGCCTGCAGCTGTTCTACTGAGAGCTGGAGGTGCTGGCTGCTCTGCTTGATCTCCGTGTTCACCTCCAGGAGCCGCAGCCCAAGGCAGCAACCACTCTGCAGGGGGGCGACAGGTTCAGAGAATGAGGCACTCCCTGCTGATCAGTGAGGCCCCACACCCACCCGCCTTGCTGAACCTTCCCCATGTGACCCAAGTGTAACTGATGCAGTGACATCCGCAGACAGCCTGGAACAGCAGCCCTGAGAGGTATGATCTGCCCTGTTCATCGCAATGGAGTGTTACCTCTGAAACCTAATGAGCAATGTGAGATGCTGACCATTTCACAGCTTGGCAGAGCTGCCAGAAAGAGAAATGATTACAATGGAAATCTGACACTGACTCAATGGCATCTCATTTCAGAGTCAGGAATGGGAAGCACCCAGCTTGTAGACAGAGCCTGGGGAAGCACCACTCCCAATTCAACCCCTGCCTCTTGTTGTTCCAGTCTCCGCAGAAGCAGCTTCATGGGTCTCATACGTCTCTGTCAAAGCAGGCTCAGAAACTGTCCCATCCCACGTACGTATGGTGCAGTCCAGCTCCGACAGGGAACACTCGGGCAAGGCCAGCCCCTCTACAACTCCCCCTCCCCTAGCGGCCTTTGCCAAGCTTACCGAGAGTGTGGTGATGATGGCATTCATTCGGCTGCTGTACGTCAGCCAGAGCTGCCGGATCCGAGAGCCAGCGGCCTCCAGAAAGCTCACTACAGCTGAGGAGTCAACCTGGGAACAAACCAGAGGAAGCCATCCAGCGAGGGGTTACCACCCAGCATATGGCAGCCAGACGTCATGCACCGCCCTCAAAGCCATCTGAGAGGCTGGCCAATTAGCCACAGGAAAAGCTCCAATGCTGTACACAGCTGTTGGCTACATCAGATTAGGAACCCCCCGTCTGGGCGAGCAATACTGGGATGGGGTAAGGGATTTGTCAGGGCATGTCTGGGAGGGGGCTGGGCGCTGTCCCTTGCAATGGCATTGACAGTCTCGGAGCAGGCGCGGTGGGTTTGATTGGCTGTGGCTCAGTGTTCTCATGTCCCTAGGGGACCAGAGGGCTGGCAGATGGCTCCTCTCTGGCAGGGCACACAGTGCTCCCCTGGGGGGCTGGGCAGGATGGGCCTCCTAGACTCACCCCCTCAGCAGGCAGCAATAGTGATGTGGCTCCAGCATTGCCCCGCAGGATGGCACTCTTGTATTTCTGGGAGGGCCTCAGGGGCTCCCTGGCCTAAACTGACCCCGTCTCCCCCTCAGCTCAGCAGACCCTCACATGCCCCTACCTGGGAATTCTGCAGGTTTAAGCTTTCCAGCCGGGGGCAGCGTTCGGCCAGTGCGCTCAGAGACTTGGTGGTCACTCCTCTGCAGTGGGTCAACTTGAGGGACAGGAGAAGGGGGCAGGACTCCGCAAGGGCCTGTAATGAGAGAGGGCAGTGAGCCAGCCTGCCCTGCCATCCCATGAGCAGACCCTGTAAAAGGCGGGCTACACGCAGGCTGAGGGATTCACATTCGCCACCTCGCTCCAATTAAATTCCCTGAGAGGAAAACGATTCTGATCTCAGTTCTTCCAGGCTGACAGGGGCTGCGTGACTGACAGCAGACGGCCCCAGACTCGGAGACTGAGGGCTGGATATCCTTTGCATGAAAAGGACAGAACTTTGTGCCACTGGCTCTTAGTCGCAGAAAGCCTCCTGTTCTCAGAGTTATGGCTACATCCATCCAAAACCAGGGATCGGAGTGGGCCAGCCGATGTCCCAGGGCAGAGGGGCATTGCCCGTGGAGCAGCCACCAAAGGATGGCAGAATATCACGCCAAACTGACCCCTGCCTTCTCACCTGCAGGACAACAGGCACATGGTTCTTCCAGTGACAAAGAGCAAAGTCCCGGAGAAGTGAAAACCTGCACGGAGGAAACAGAGAATTAATCTGGCCGCCGAGCCAGCCTGCATCCAGCCGTCCTGGGAGAGGACAGTATAAAGGGAGGAGGGTGAGAGGCTGGACGCTGCGCTGCTGTAAGGGGAGCTGGAGTGGGAAGAAATGCGGGGGTGACGCAGCAGGAGAGAGCCAAGGCATATGTCATGCACAGGGGCTAGGACACCCCCCATCTATAACGCAGCACCCACCTGTTCAGGACCAGCCACTCCATCGTGCTGAGGATTCTCTTCTCGGTCTGGGGAGGCTGCTTTTTGCCAGGCTCCACCCAGCAGAAGCCAATTGACACCTTCTGCCACAGCAAGGGATTGGAGGCTGCCCCGTACCACAGTCGGCACACACGGGCCACCCTGGGGATGGAGACACGCGTCACTGCAATGGCACACACCAGGTTAGACACGTAGCGGAGGTGGGAGCAGAGCCATCTCAGCACAGCGGGCCCCCAGAAGCCCACCGCCAGCAGGTGAGAGCCCAGCTAATGGTCAGGCAGAGCTTTTCAGGTAGGTCAGACGCCTTCCCACAGCCCTTCCGCCCGAGTCTGTGACCCAATACAGCAAGGACATTGCTGGGAGCCCCCCTGGAAATGCCCCTCAGGCTGGAGTGGTTACAGAACAGGCCACGTGCCGGCTCCAGGGCCTCTGCCCATTGAGAGTCGGTGATGCACACACTCCGTGAGTGTCACTGGCCACCCATTATCCACCAGGCCCTCTTCTATGCCTTGCTCTTGAGCTTGCAAGCCTTGCACATTATAGGGCCAGCTGTCCATGGCACTGAGGTGCCCGAGACTGACCAACAGGTACCACTGGCCTTCTCCACTGAGGAGCACGCTCCAGCCATTCCTCTTCCTTGCTGAGTGCCAGCGCGCAATAGTGATGTCCCTCAAGGCCAAGGTCAAATCCAGCCATGGAGTAGGTGGCAGCAACACCTGGTGACTTCAGCAGGGAGCTGCACGCGCTTGCCCCAGGACTGACTTTGGTCCCAGGTCCTTCTCAGTCTGTTGGTTCACAGCGGGGTTCTGGAGACTGAGATGACAGGATTGGGGGTTGGTTTGCCCCCAGCCCCCCAGTGACACCCTGAACTTATCAGCCAGGCCCTGCTCTGGAAGGTTTATATTTTGGCTTGGCAGAATTCACTTTTTATTCTTTTTAATTCTCACACATAATATCAATGGTCGAGCTAATATTAGTCCTGCCAGGAGTGCAGGGGGCGGGACTATCTGAGGCCCCTGCCAGTCCTTCCGTTCTCTGATTCTGTTTATTTTTAAGCCTTTTTTTACTTTTACCAATTTACGTTTTCACGGTTGTGTGAAATTATGGGGGATGAGGGTTAAGCACAGACAATTATTTAACGAAAGTAGCAGTTGAGAGTCAAAAGTTAAAGCTACCTACATGGCACCTCTGCTCCAGCTCCCTTAGCACCAGCATGACAACACGCTTTACACAAAAGCAGCATTTCTCTTCCTTTGCCCATCTCTCCATGCTGTCTATTAGCGCTGGGAATACCTTTTCCTCGGGGTGTGATTGGTTCAAGTGCCCAGAGGCTGGGGGCACAGGGCACCTGTGCAGAATGTCAATGCAAGATTCCCCTGCGGGTACTGGAGACCCATAACACAGGGGCTGCAGGCTGTCCCCCTGAGGCCTTGGGCTACCTCACTACTGCTCTGGTTAGCCCACCATGTGGGACCCGGGAAGGTGGAGAGACAGGACAGATCACTGCGGATATGCTGATAAAATGACATAGTGAAAGGAGCCTCAGAAATACCTTAGAGACATTGTCAAGTGAGGGGTTTCTAAGCTCTGGGAGAAGACTCCTCGTGGCCACCTGTCTTCTTTTCCTGGAGTACTGCTTTATAAAACGAGTTTAAAGCCACGCCAGTGATATGACACACGATGCCAGGGTGCCTGGACTATTCTGGTAAGAATCTCACCACTCTAGGCATCAGGCTGTGGATAAGCAAAGTACCCCCTTTGTACTCAACTGCCCAGCTCCTGGTAGATCTCGAAGATCGGCTCTACTGAGCATTCATTATACTGGGCCAGGGCAGCATGCAGGGCCAATGCAGCCATGCGATCCTGAGAGGCATTTGATTCTGCCTGCCCCAACACCAGCAGAACTGGCAGCTGGCTCCCTGCTGCAGAACCTGCATCGGTAGCGACACTGTCAGAGGCAGAGAGCGTCTAGCTTGGCCTGCAGAGCCAGCCATTACAGCCAGCTAGCGATGAGTGAAGGGACTGGCTTGGACCTGGAATCAGAAAGGATAACCCTGTGATCCCACCAAGTCACCTCCCTTGTTACCCTCTGCCCATCTTAGGTACTAACATGTGTTGTGATAACTGAGCCTAGAAAGTTACCCTCATTGTGAGCTCAAATGATTATCTCACACTAACGTCTCACAACAAATGTGGACGTGGAAGGGTATGAAAAGAAGGCAGCAATCACAGCAGTGGCTGCCTGAAAGGATGGGATGGGAACACCGTCTGACGGAGTGATGGGGAAGGAACAACCTTCATCATCATGGCTGCCACCCACACCATCTCCTGGGACCCAGCATGACACCACTGTGCCGCCTTCTTCATCCTAATCCTGACAGATGTCCTGACCGGAGTGGGCCAGAGAGAGGGACCCAGATGGCACCACCACCTCTGCCAGCAGTGGCTGAATCCTGAATACCACCTGAGATGTGAGGCATTCCCCTCCCCGCAACCTAACCTGTCCTTTTCCTTCTCCATCTTCTTTCTTTTCTTTCCTATCCCTCTCCTCTTGCCTTCTCTCTCACAAAAGTCTGGCTTAGCTGGACAAGACTGCTCATTCCGCAACACTGCTGTGAGCCTGGGCCGAGACCCAGCCTGAGGCTGGTATGAGTTTGCCAGGTCTCAGAGTGGCTGATGAGACTGTGGACAGGTCTGTGTTTCTCCAGCAGGGAGTCTGCAAGGGAGAGTCAGCACCAGAGACAGGAGCTGCATCTCTGCTGCTCTTTTTTCCCTCCCTCTTGGGTGTATTTGGCTTGTTCTGTCTTTTAGAGAACGGGACTGGACGTTAACATCAGCCACAATGCCAGCGCCAGCCCATCTCTGCTAACGTCTTCGCTCTCCCCCCACGGACAGTTATTGCTGCCATCTTTAACACCAGACGAGTGTCTAACGGGGGGTTGGGTCTGAAAACTCACTCCAGCGAAAGGGAAAGAGAACAAGGGAGAGCTGACATTTCAAATGCTTTCACTTTTTATCCCCCTCCCCTCTTTTCTGTGTCTTAATAAGGGTGAAAGGGCCGTTTAATGGGGTGTTTACCATGGGACTAGGCAGGCTGAGGTCTCTCCGTACCAAACCCTGAACCTTGTTAAACACGATTTAATGTTGGACAGGTACAGTGTCTTGTCACCACCTTAGAGTCTTTGGGCCCCTTGATTCTATCCAGATGAATATACCGTACAGGCCCCATCACTATCGCACACTCTTCAATGGATTTAGCAATTTATCCTCACAAACGGCCCTGGGAGGCAGGGCACAGCTATTGCCCCCTCTGGAGAGAAAGGGAACTTAGGCAGAGAGGGACAAAGGGCCAGATTTTTAAAGGTATTTAGATGCCTAGTGGGATTTTCAAAGGTGTCTAGTACCTGACTCCCATTGATTACAAAGCTGGTCCTAAGTGACTTGCCTGAGGTGTGACGAAGTGGGGGATTTTCTTGGTTCTTCGATGTTTTTCCAATGGTTTGTATGCAGAGGGGATAGGACTCAGTGTCCCCAGGTGTTACTGGTTTAACGAGGTGAGGGGAGAGGGAGTTTGTTGGTACACAGGACCAGAGAGGGAACTTGAGACCCCAGCCGATGACCTGGAGGATGGAGACCCCAGCGACTGGTGACCCGGAGACCCAGCTCAGGAATTGCAACTGGTTCTGGCCAGTGGGAGGACAACGGGTTGTGAAGAGAGGACTCCGGTGACCTGACCAGCCGGGGCTCTGGGCTTGAGAGGGGGAGCAAGCAGAGCCCACCTGGCTGCAGGGGGTCTGGGATGTTCTGTGCTGAGGGAGGCCAGGCCTGAGGCCCTGAGAGTTTCCTGTGCTGGGTTCTACTCTCAATAAACCCTCCTGTTTTAAGCTGGCTGAGAGTCACTCCGGGCTAGAGAACAGGGTTGCATCAACCCCTTCAGGGGTGAGGAGGCCCGGGGGGGGGTCCAGAGCGAGGGGACTCCCTGAGGGGGCCCACGGACAGACGTGCTAAGACTCAGACAGGTGCGGCCCCAGGAGGTGGAGAGGCCTAACTCCGAGAGAGAGTGGACCCCGAGAAGGGCTGTCGGACTGAAAGGGGCACCCCCCATGGACTGCACGGGGCCACGAGTGGGCACAATCTGTGAGCCCGTGACACAAGGTCACCCAGAAAGTCTGTGACAGAGGAATTCATAGCTTCCAAGGCCAGAAGGGACCATGGTGACCATCTGAATGGAACCAAAGTCCCAAGCTAGTGCCCTAAACACTGGCCCACCCTTCCTCTCATCACCCCGGTCCCCCATTCCCTCCGACCCCAGAAAAGCAAGAAGCAAGGATGGACTATTAGCCCAAATAGAGAAGACACCCAGCGAGCTTGTTGCCGTAAGCACTGAGTGACTGTGCCATGCTGACTGCCTGGTCCCCGCTAACCCACTTCCCAAGACCTCCACACACCTGCAGAGCAAGGGCACGGCCCCCTCGGATGCCACCAAAGACTGGAAGATCCGCACGAGGATTTCTACTGGGAGGCGCTCTCCCCAGGAAGCCCCAGCAACTTCCCCACTTTCTTCAGCCCGGCCCCTAGGCACAGGCTCCTTGGCAGCAGGAGCCCCTCCTTTCTCTCTCTTTCTCCCTCCTGCCATGCCAGTCCTTTGGACGCACTGCAGCGGCTGCTTCTTTGCTGGCGCTTGGTGCTTTCTCTTTGCCACTTTCCTGGGAGGGCGGTTTTGCCCGTCACCGATGTTGGCAATGATCAGAAGCATGTCATTGTCCGTCTCATGAACAAAGTAGTCCGGGGCCACTCTCCTGGGGGCCTTGAAAGCCGCCTTCCTTTTAGAGGTCTTTCTGGCATCCCCTGGTCCCGGTCTCCCAGTTGCCTTGGTGCTCTGTTTCTTGGAAGCATTCTGGCCTGTGCCGGACGGTTCTGAAGAGGCCCCAGCCTCTCTCAAGTTCTCTGCTGTCCTGGGCTCTTCCATAGTCGCCCCTATAGGCCGGGTTAATCGACAGAGACAATCTGGCAGCACACTTCCGGCAAAAAAGACAAGTGACAATCCCTGCTAGGAGCATTCCGGTCTTTCCGCATGTTCCTACTGAGGCAGCCTGGCAGCTAAGTGAAAACCAACACAGGCCAAGGACAAAAGCTGGATCTCACTCATTGGTTCCAGCCTCCGCGTGGTCACCAGTGGACAGGGCATGGCGCTTGAAGTGACGGGATCTGTGTTCTGTTCCTGGCTCTGATAGTGATGTTCGACCCCAGGTAACACACATCACCTCTCTGCAACTCAGTTTCCCCAGCTGTAAATTGGGAATGATGATTAATGGATTTTATGGCCAGAAGGGACCGTTCTGACCATCTAGTCTGAACTCCTGCATTGCACAGGCCAGAGAACCCTCCCCAGAGAGTCTGGATCCAGCCTGAACTAGAGCGTATCTTCTAGAAAGACTAACCCAACACAAAGGGAGCGACCTACCCAGAGCATGGAGAGATTGATGGGGGAAATAAAGTATTACTGTTCCCATCAGCCATCTCCTTGCTGCTCTCCTTTACATACAAGGCCCTAGCTTCCCACTTCTTCCACACAGCACCCAATGCACTCCTGTCAGCACCCCTGGAGACATCTGCCTATCTTCAGGGTTTCTCATCCGGGGGTCCCCCCCAGCCCTGCGCCCCATTTCTGATCTGCCATGGGAGTGGACTTGCTGGGTCACTCAGTGCTGGGCACGCTGCAGGAGCTGGGTAGCACTGGGGGCACATCTGTGCTTCTGTCCATGTGGCGGGTGAATTTACTGGTGGCGGAGGGGCCTGGCGCTCTCCCTGCGCTCCTCTAGCCAGAGGATGGCACAGCTTCAGGCCAGCGCTGGGGGGCTGGGATCCTCCTGCTGGGTCCGGCCCAGGAGGAAAGTTGATGCTACGGCAGAGACGTGGCTTAATCTGCAACCTGGGAGCCCTGACTTGGCAAACTGCAAAGGGGACTGAATGGGGGAGGGGCGGGGGA
>NC_133770.1:300746779-300782931 GCF_003597395.2 Chelonoidis abingdonii | reverse complement strand
CCGGGCAGGGCCGAGCCGAGCCGAGCCGAGCCGAGCCAGGAGCCCGGCCTGGGAAGGCCCCCAGGGCCCCCAGTCCGCCGTAGCCAGAGCCCGGCCAGCTGCTGGGAGACGCTCGTCGGCCGTTGTATGGCCCAGCGGCGCCGGCTCCTCCCAGGCTCCTGCCCCCTTGAGCAGTCGGACTGGTCTGCGCTGCCCCCAGGTCTCGCCTCCGCTCGCGTCCAAAACCCCCCAGCCCGGCAGGGCCAGGCCAGGGCCGGGCCAGGGCCGGGCAAAGCTGCTGTTCCCATTCCCAGGGGTGAGCTCTGAGTTTGGCCTGATTCCCTGGGGCTTTTTCTGGAGCCTGCTGTAAAACTAGGCAAATATCTAGCTGAGGCGATGGACCTGCGCAAGCCCCCTCAGTACCCCTGGGGTGCACCTGCCCTGGCTGAGATGCGCTGCATATAACGCAGGCCGTAAGGGGTGGGGGGTCACTGGTCTGGACCCAGCCAGCTCAGTCCTCAGTCAGGTATCTCTGACCGGCTGGCTGGGCTTCTCAGAAGAAGCCAATAAACTAGCGGAGAAGAGGGGCCATTAGGTGCTGGGTGGGGATTTCACAACACTTTTGATAAGGCGTCTCCATAAAAAGCTGTCAGGGAAATGAGTAACCCCTGGTAGGAGGGGAGCCTTGTGGTATGTTGGCCGCTGGGGGAAAGGGAGCTGTGGTGAGCAGCAGCTGGCCTGTTTGGATAGAGGTTAATAGTGGGTGACTTGTTTGGGTGCTAGGCCCTGGGCTGTCTCGTGGCCGGGTGAATGATTTAGAGGAGGGAGTGACTGCGGGTTCATGAAATTCAGCAAGGTTCCTAAAGTGCATGAGAGCCTCAGCTCCAGATGGGTGTGAGTGTGACCATGGGAAGGGCCACTTGTGCTGCCAGAGATGGTGTCTCATGCTGCTGGACTCTCCATTTCCAGGACTTGCTGGGAGGGAATTCAGGAGGTGTTGGCGACCTTGAGTGGTGCTGGAGTCTCATCTTATGAGCTGTCTGGCTGCCTCCCAACCGTAAGGAAGCATCTCCTGAGGCTGCAGAGAAGACTGAGGATGGCCAAAGGTACGATGGGGTAATTTAGCACCAGGATGAACGTGAACTGGTCTGTTCAGCCTTCTTCTTTCTCCCATAATCTGAGCCCCTGGAGTTACACAGGGACACTAGTGGCAGGTCCATTTAGCTCAGGTTAAAGGAAGTCCTGGTCTGTGGAGCAGACTCTCAGCTTCCTGCGGCAGGAAGGCAGGGAGATCAGTGCCAGGGGTGGATCTGAAAGCTGCTGATAGCTCTGCAACCAGGGCTGATGTTGGCAGCTGTCATGTTAAACTGGGAGTGGATGGATCTCTGCCCACTCAGAAACTCCCATTGCACAACTTCCTTCAGCCTCATTGCACAATGGGCACAGCGCATGCTGCCTGCGGGTAAGGAGCAGGGCGAGGTTTGTCGAGGTGCTAGATGCTCTTATTCCAGCACCTGGCGCTCAGCATGTTCTGTGCCCTGAAGAGCTTTTGACGAGGCAGAGAGCAGGGAGGTTGGCAGAACCTGAATCCCTGAGACATGCTGGGCTGGGTTGATTTCTGGGGCAGCTCTGCATTTTTGACTTACCCACTCTTCCCTTGTAATAGGAACAGCCAGTTGCTCCTCACTCCCATTCTGTATCAGTGCAGTTGAGCAGGAGGCTCTTTTTAATCGCTGGATTCCAAAGGGATCCACCATCCTGACTTCTGAAATGCCCGCTCTGTGCCGGCTGCCACAGGGCGACTACCAGCAGGTCCTCCCAAGGTTGCAAATGGGACTCTTGCTCCAGTAACACTTCAGTGACTTACCTTGTCCTATGGCCCCCTGAGATTAACACCCTGGAGGGGTTAGAGGAAGCAGCATCAGGCTGGCTGTGAGGATGAGAAGCCTGTAGGACATTCCAGGTTGCAATCTGGAGCAGTGAGGGGCTGTGTCACCACTTGCCCTGCAACCTGGGGTGCCTCCCAGTGCTTTGCTGCTGTAGCTCCCAACCTGGGCTTCTCAGAAACAGCCTGCCGGCACGCAGGTCACACCCTGAGAGAGAGAGAGATTGTGTGTGTGTGTGGCCGCGTGTGGCCGCAGCCCTGGGCCAGCAGCTTGGACCCCGGCAGCCTGTCAGCAAACATCAGCCACATTCTGGCTGCCAGGAGCCTTGGTTACAAGCTGCAGGGTGATCCCAGCACACCCCCAGTCCTGGATTAACCCCCTGCCCCCCAACGCACACACAAAGCTTGTTCTGCACTGTCCAGCCCTCTCCTCAGAATACAACAGTCTGCTCCCGTAAATGAAGTTACCCAGCCAATTCACAATGCTGGATTCCTTTTAATTAAAGAATGAAACAAGTTTGCTTATTTACAAAGAGGGAGATTTTAAGTGAATATCAGCATAAGGCATTAGAGTCGGAAATTCTTACAACCGAGAGAAAGATGAAACGTTTACAAACTAGACGTGGGTCCCGGTGAAGTCCCATCCTGCATGTTTTCAGTCAGTTGCTGACCAGACTTGGAGGCCAGGGTCTGCTTCCAAAGTCCACAGACTGTTCCTTTTGCCGTCTGTTATCTTTGGTGGAACAGAGAGATGGACAGGGAGAGAGAACTGGGTGTGACTTTGCCCCTCACTTTTACAATTCAATCATCCTTGAACTGCATTTCCCTGAGAGTTACCCCCAGTTAAAGTTCATTCGACTGGTGAAGAAGGCCCCTTGGTGCACAGAGGATTACAGGGTGTCTAGGGTGTGAATACAGGGTGTTTTCCATCCCAGCCTGACGCTGAGCTGATGTGGGTATGGAGCAGGGTGATGACAGGCGAGAGTCAGTGGGGAGGAGGGTGGCTAGAGAGCTAGATCTGGGACGGGTGGCAGCAGGGAGGTCATTGGGGGGCAGGTAAGGTCACTATGAAGGTGTGGGGCATCCAGCGGGCTATACTATTATGTAGGAATCCAGGCCAAGCTCCAGTGGCTCTGTGCCCCGCTGGGCCCCCTGCTGCGCTGTGTCCCCTCCGTACTTGATGGCCCTCGTGTTCTGCTCACTGGTCACTGGACGGGGTTTGCAGTGGTCTCTTTACCTCCCCAGCCTCTCTCAGCTTGGGGAGCTAACGCTGTAGTTGTAACACCCCAGGTGATACGGCTGGAGGCTGCAGAGACCCTTTCTCCAGGGGCTTGGGAAGAACAAGGATCAGCAGGTTCCTTTATCTTCTCACTGCCCCGTGTCCCAGTCATGGGCACTGGATCTCTCAGCCTTAGCTCCTAGTCTTGTGCTGATCACACGCCCATAGCTGCACCTCCGCTCCGCTCTGCCTTGCTGGAGAGTCTCCCTACACATAGCTCATCTTTGCCTCTGCTCAGGTCTCTCATTGCCCAGAGCTCTGGCATCCTCTGATTCTCCACGTTCCCCCTGCTGTCCATTTCCACCCCGGGGGGGCTGCTGGGGTCACTTCCCCTGAGCTGGAGTCCTCAGCCTGCCTCCCATCTCCTCTCACCTCAACTGCAGCAGCCTGTCACCCCTCTTCAGGGCCCTGTAACTGCTAGCATAGGCAGAACGCCGCTCAGCGCCAACTGGGGCCAGTCTCTCTCTGCCAGGCCTACACTGGGTGCCCTCTCCTA
Source organism: Chelonoidis abingdonii (assembly GCF_003597395.2). Classification (NCBI taxonomy): domain Eukaryota; kingdom Metazoa; phylum Chordata; order Testudines; family Testudinidae; genus Chelonoidis; species Chelonoidis abingdonii. The sequence goes on along the minus strand of NC_133770.1, from coordinate 300,779,292 downwards.
TTAGCCAGTGAGGGTTGGACAGGGAACCCATCGGCATCATTCCTGGTCAGCCGGAGGAGTCACTGCAGAGCAGTCTGAGGTTCCCCACCAGCCCAGGGGTGAGCACATGGGCTCTGCCCCCCCACTGGGCCATGGAGGATGGGCCGGGCCACTCTTAGTGTTTTATGGGGGGGATCTCCCCACCGCTGAGATCTGCGTAAAGCCCAGACTCACCCTGGCCGTCCAGTGGGTCTAATCAATCAGCCTCCCCAGCTGCCTGCTCCATAGCAGGACTTGCCACCCTCCTACCCCGGTGCTCTGGCTGTGATTTAGCATGTGTGGGGTGGTCAGTCCACGTGCTACTGGAGGACCCAGGGTTCTGCCCCACAGCAGGTCTGGTCAGGACGGACACAGGGCACAGAAAGGTGCAGGGAGTGGGTCCCACAGCTGCTCTGGAGCCTGAGTCAAAAGCCGGAATAGAGGGTATGAAGACAGCTCTGCCAGTGCCCCACAGCCCTGCAGCTGCCCCACTCCTGAGGGCCTTGCCCAGCTGTCAGCGCCCCTGGAGCCTGCCTGCAACTCTGCCCTGGGCTCTGACAGTGCAAATGGAAATTGACCATTGGCTTGTTGCATTCAGCTCACTGGCTTACAATCGTGCTGAGAGGTTGAACAGCAGGGTTCGGACGTGCACGCTCCATGCATTGTCCCACAGCACCACCCCTTCTCAGGCCCTGGCCACTGGAGTTCAGCGCTGGGCTCTGGTAGGACAGTTCCAGCCCCAGCACACCCAGCAGTTGGCGCTCTGGTGAAGGATGTTGTCTCTTTCAGCGATGGCTGGCTGTGGGGATCCTTGCTCCGGCAGCTCTGGACTCCTCCTTGCCCTTCGCCTGGCATAGCTCGGGCTGTTGGGAGCAATTCGGTTTTGGATCCACTAGCCTATCAGGTAACCCCAAGTACAAACCCCCTGTTCTCCCCACCCCTCTGCTTACCAGCTGCCCAGCGAGAGGGAACACGGGTGGGGTGGAGACAGCCCTTGCTGCCTCATAGGAATCAATTGAGGGAGATGTAGAATCTTCCCCCTTAGTCACAGACAGACCCTGACTCACTGGTCGTGGCCTGTTCCTAGTGGCCAAATGCTCAGACCTGAGATTGCCACCGTGACCAGCTGTTTGCTGTTAGGCCCTTGCAGACAGGGGACGGGCTGGGCCATGGAGCTTGACCTCCCCTGCCAGTCATACAGACTGAGCCCCTGGGAGAGGCGTGAGGCAGGCTGGACGGATAGGGCTGTGTGTAGGAAGTCTGCCCGGCTCTGTGCATGTACTGAGCCTGTCCGTCTGCTGACTCCTATGCCAGGTTCTCCTTCCCACCCCGTTCTCCCTGGCTCTGAGCCCTCTCTGCTGCAGCACGCCTGCCCCGGGAGCCAGGGACCCCATCTGGAATCCCCTCAGAGCTGGCACTATTCACCAGTGGATTAGCTGAACTGGACCTTGTTCTCTTCTCTGTTGCCAGGGTGAGAGGATGGCTGCCTCTGTGATGGGCCAGGCCATGGTCACCCACGTGCTGGTGGCCCTTTTCGGAATGGGCTCCTGGGTCTCCGTGAACTCCTTGTGGGTGGAGCTCCCCGTGGTGGTGAAGTGGCTTCCAGAAGGTGAGGCGTTGATGGGTGGTGATAAAGCGGAGCCTGTGGGCCCAGCAAGATGATGCCCTTGGCTTCACCTGGCACGTAAGAGCAGCCGCAGTGGGTGGTCAGGTATCTTGCCTTCTGCTGTGCCATTCATCTTCCCTTCTGGCTGCCACAGCGCCCGGAGCCAGCGGAGAGGAGGAAAGTGTTGAATGGGGAATTGCTGTAGTTACAGGTTAACATCCCTGTGATCGTGAAAGGGGGCGGGTGGGGCTCAGACAATCCCCATCCTAGGGAAACATGTGAACCTGGTAGTCTGGGGTTCAGCGACTAGGGGTTCTCACTTAGCCCTTCCCCAGGGGTGTAAGGCCTCTGAGGGGTGAGGGGTTCTCACTGAGCCCCTCCCCAGGGGTGTAAGGCCTGTGAGGGGTTCTCACTTAGCCCATCCCCAGCAGTGTACGGCCTCCTAATGCTGCGTTAGCCTGTGTGGCTCCGACCGCCCAAGTCATGAAGGATCAGAATGGGAGCCAAAGCTGGGCACGCTCCTGCAGATCGTGACTGACCCAGCTGCTGCTACCCCGCCCGAGCAAGGCACCGGAAGAGCAGCTGGAACCCTGCTGGCTCTGGCCCTGGTGGTGCCCTGGACTCAGAGAGGGCCGGTGTCCGGTGCCGGCTGCGCAGAGATGTGCTGCCCTGGATGCGTGCAGAACGTGTTGTGCTAGCTGAGCACAAGGATGCACAGGCTGCAGCCCAGAGCCCCAGGCAACAAACAGCACGTTCCGTTCCAGCTGAGCGGACAGAGAACAAAGGCAGGAAGGGACGAGCTCCCCCAGCTTGCAGCGGGTTTCACGGCCCAGGGCGAAGGAGGAATCATTGGCGGGTTCTTGGTGGAGCGGGAGGCAGCAAGGACACTGCTGGTGTGAACGTGGGCGGCTGCCCTCTGGGCTCTGGATTGCAGCCAGGGTTGGCTGAGTGCAGGGTTGCCGTAGGAGTTGGGAACGCAGGCCCCAAGGGAGCTTTGTTCTGCTCCCGGGCTGCTGGGCGGATGTGATGGGGGCTTGGCCGGCCTAGTGAAGAAGAGCTGTGGAGTCCCTGGGTGTCCGAGCGAAGCCCTGCCTGGGGGAGGGTTGGGTTATCCCGCTCTCCGTGCTGGGAGCCAGCAGGTGCTGCCTGGCCTTCCACGAGGAGAGCAGCCCTCAGCCCGTCTCTCGGGGGTGGAGGCTAGTGCGTGCCATGCTGGCTGCGTACTGGGGAAGGCCATCGGGGTGGGCTGACTGGATGTTCCCGGCGTGCTGGGGTTGGCTCAGCAGGATAAAGAGCAGTAGGCAGGGCTGTTCCACTTCCACCCCCTCCCACTCCCCAAACGGGTGACGCTCTGTTCCTGCTCGGGAGAGATTGTGCCGGGGTGCCTGTAGCGCCGCGGTGATCTGCACCTGCCCCACGCACGGCCCTGCCACAGCGAAGCCACGAGTGCAGGGAGGCTGCTCTTCACCCTTTGATCGGTCCCAGAGGAACTCGCTGAGCCGCCGGGCAGATGGGCCCGCTCACCTCTGCCGTAGCCAGATTGGCTAGGAGTAGCCAGCCTCGGGGGTTCCAAATGCTTCCATGGGTGGGGTGGCACATCTTGGCGATTCTGGCAGCGCCTCCCGCCGCCCCCCTTCCCGGCAGAGACAGCGGAGGAGAAGCTGGGGGATTTCCAGTCTCCTTTTGTTCCTGGTTCAACTCCCCTCCTGTCTGCCCTTCTCTGCCACTCTGCATGCACAAGCCAGCCACCTCCCCTCCCCACCCCGTCATGCCCACATTTGGTCCCCCGCGCACATGCTACCCCACCTCCTGGGGGTCCTGTTCTCCCCTTCCCCTGCTCCCTGTGGTGCCTCCACTCTCCTCTGTGGGGTCCCCCACGGCTCCAGGCTCGCCTCTGTCACACAGCCTGCCTTGCTGGCTGCCAGCCCCTGCAGGTCACCCGCAAGTGCTCCTTGGGCCATGGCAAGGGAGCCCTGGGGTGGGAGGCTGTCAGGCCAGCCCCACACTCTGCACAGGCAGCATCCTGGGGCCTCGGGCAGGCTCCTGTGCTTCCCCTGGGGGGCTATTGAGGATGCTGGAGGCCTGGTTCCCTACTTGTCTCTGTCTCAGCATTGTGCCAGGGCTGCCCACCTGAAGGCTGCCTCTGCACCTGCTGTGGGCACATGGTGTTCCCAGCTACGCACTGCCAGGGGCTGGTGGTGTTACCTGGCTGTGCCAAGGGAGTGTGTGCCTGAGCCTCCCCGCGTCACAGCTGGATTCCCCCTCTGGAATTCCCCCACAGCCCCCCACACGCATGCCCTCGCCTGGCCCCTGCCACTAGCAGCCTGCAGCCCGGGCTGGCTGGGGCTCGACCGGTCCCCACTGGCCCCCAGGACCATCTCACAGTGCAGCGTCTCCATGTAGGCCCAGTGCTGGGGGGCGGGGGGAGCGTGGGTTGGGATGGGGGGCAGCAGCAAAGCTCTGCGACTTGCCTTGGTAGCAGCGTTTCGTTAGCTGCAGGAGGACCCGCATCTGCTCTGCCCCGTCCCCCCTGCCCCCCGGTCGTGCTCTCTGCTGGGAGATCAGCCCATGGGCTCCTTTCTCCCCAGCTAGGCCTGTGCTGTGCTGTGTTAATCCCACAGAAGGCTGCAGCACCCCCATGGGAGCACTGACTTTGTCTCCTCCCAACCAGAGCTGGGATGACACAAAACCCACGCACTGGCCCCTTCGGGGTGCTTCCCTGAAGTCTGCAGCCTCTGCATCCCTCTCCAGCAAGGGGGGGCATGTACTGGTCTGCGGGGCGTGAGGCGGCTCTAGTCGCCTGCAATAGAAGGGCACAGAATTGCAGGCAGCACCACTCAGGGCTGGGCCCTGGAGTGCCTGGCACACCAAGGGTCCGGCCGCCCTGCCGGGCGAAGGGCTCGGGATGTCAGGTGTTACTAGCGCTGTCTCTCTCCCCTGCAGGCTGGAATCTCCCTGCCTACCTCTCAGTGCTCATCGCCCTGGGGAACGTGGGCCCCATCGCTGTCACCCTGGCTCACAAGCTGGCCCCTGGGCGGCTGAAGGAGCGCTGGGTCATCCACGCCATCCAGGTGCTGTGTGTTGTAGCGGCCCTCTTCCTGGCTCTCTTCTGGCACCGGACGGTGACGGTGGCGGGGGAGCCCCACAGCCTGGCCTTCCTGCTCCTGGCCTTCCTCCTGGCCTTCGTCTGCTGCACCTCCAACGTCACCTTCCTGCCCTTCATGTACCAGTTCCCCCAGCAGTTCATCCGCACCTTCTTCGTGGGCCAGGGCCTGAGCGCCCTCTTCCCCTGCGTTCTGGCACTGGCCCAAGGGGTGGGCAAGCTGGAGTGCCGCAACGCCACCTCCGGCAACGGCTCCCAGCCCCACTACCTGGAGGAGAACTTCCCCGCGGACACCTACTTCTGGCTGCTGTCCGCCATGCTCGCTATCTCGGCACTTGCCTTCCTGGGCCTGATTCTGCAGCGCCGCCGCGCCAGCAGCTCCCCTGCCTGCCAGGAGAGCTCTTCCAAGGGCAGCGTGGAGACGGAGGAGTCCTTCCCGCTGCAGGACGGCACCCCCACGTCGGACAGCGCCACGGAGATCGCCAAGGGCGCCCACCCCCCGGCCCAGCCCGCCTCCTTCTGGACAGGCCGGAACATCTACCTGCTGGTGCTGCTGGGCGTCTCCAATGCGCTGACCAACGGCGTGCTGCCGTCGGTGCAGAGCTACTCCTGCCTGCCCTATGGGAGCACGGCCTACCACCTCTCCGTGGTGCTCAGCAACATCGCCAACCCCGTGGCCTGCTTCGTTGCCATGTTTGTGCTCTGCAGGTAGGGCAGGGCACAGAATCAGAATCGCAAGGTTGGAAGGGACCTCAGGAGCTCAGCTAGTCCTACCCCCTGCTCAAAGCAGGACCAAGCCCAACTAAATCATCCCAGCCAGCAGGGCCAGCTTTAGGAAGTGCGGGGCCCAATTCCAACAGTTTTGGCGGGGCCCCAGCAGGGATGACTTAAAAAAAAAAAAGTTAAAAAAAACACGTGGGGCTTGTACTCACTGGGCGGTGCTCCGAGTCTTCGGCGGCACTTCGGTGGTGGGTCGTCCACTCTCTCCAGGTCTTTGGCTGCACTGAAGGACCCACCACTGAAGTGCCACCGAAGACCCAGAGCAAGCGAAGGACCCACCGCCGAAGACTCAGCGCCACCAGGTGTGTAAAAATTAAAAAGGTGCCCCTAGCCAGGGAAGGGATTCTCACTGGGCATGGGGCCCTCTTAGGTGTGGGGCCCGATTCGGGGGAATTGGTGGAATAGGCCTAAAGCCGTCCTTGCCAGCCAGGGCTTTGTCAAGCCGGGCCTTAAAAACCTCTAAGGAAGGAGATTCCACCACCTCCCTCGGGAACCCATTCCAGTGCTTTACCACCCTCCCAGGGAAAAAGTTTTTCGTAATATCCAACCTAAACCTCCTCCACTGCAACTTGAGACCATTGCTCCTTGTTCTGTCATCTGTCACCACTGAGAACAGCCCAGCTCCATCCTCTTTGGAACCCCCTTCAGGTAGCTGAAAGCAGCTATCAAATCCCCCCTCTCTCTTCTCTTCTGCAGACTAAACAATCCCAGGTCCCTCAGCCTCTCCTCATAGGTCATGTGCTCCAGCCCCCTAATCATTTTTGTTGCCCTCCGCTGGACTCTTTTCAATTTTTCTACGTCCTTGTAGTGTGGGGCCCAAAACTGGACCCAGCACAGCCTCACCAATGTCAAATAGAGGGGAATGATCATGTCCCTCGATCTGCTGGCAGTGCCCCTACTAATGCAGCCCAAAATCCGTTCTTGGCAACAAGGGCACACTACTGCCTCATATCCAGCTTGTCCACTGTAACCCCCAGGTCCTTTTCTGCAGAACTGCTGCCTAGCCACTCGGTCCCTAGTCTGTAGCAGTGAATGGGATTCTTCCATCCTAAGTGCAGGACTCTGCACTTGTCCTTGTTGAACCTCATCAGGTTTGTCCAGGTTGAACCTCAACGTGTCCCAGCCTCCTCCCCTACACCCCCTTCACCCTTGCCCCAGAGAACACTTCAGCCTCATCTGACACCCACTGCCTGAGGGGCTGTGCTGCGGGGCAGGATTGAGGGGCATTGATGCAGCTGGGGGGAGGAGGTCCTGGATGGGGCCAGCAAGGGGAGCCGTGGGTCACAGCTGCAAGGTGGCCGTGGTCGGAGTTGGGTGCCCGGCACGTATCTGAGTCATCCCCAGTGATGTCCCTAGCGAGCAGCCAAGCTGGGGCCAGGGCTTGTGCACGTTAAACGTTTGTAAAACTGAGACCATGTCCCCGCCCCCCGCTCTGAGCTTGCCCGGTGCCTCTGGGCTCGCCGGGCTCCCCACGCCCTCCAGCTGCCAGATGGGGAGAGGGCGGCCTCAGATTGATCGGGCAGGGGCCCGTGGGAGTTGGGGGATATTTATGGAAAGGGGGGCTGAGAGGAAGGCTGGCCCAGCGGTTAGACCCTGGAACTTGGGAGAACTGAGTTCAGTTCCCTGCTCCGCCACAGACACGATGGATGACCTCGGGCAAGTTCCTTAATCTCTCTGCATCTCCGTTCCCCACTTCACGCCTCCCCTGGCTGCGATGAGGATAAATGCTGGGAAGGTTTGAGGTGCTCAGATACTACACAGCTGGGGACATATAAACACTGCGTGTTGACTGGCTCTGGGGGGGTGGGGACAGAGCCCTGATTGCACAGCTCTGGCCCTTCCTTTCAGCCCCATTTTCCCCTGCATTGGTCCAACACCTCCCTGCCGCTCAGACTCTCCTGCTACTCTGAGTCCTCCAAAACACCTGCTGCTCTGAGCCCCCTCCCCACGTGCCCCCACTGCTCCGAGTCCCCCTCCCCATACGTCTCCTCTGCTCCGAGTCCCCCTTCCCACACGCCCCCAATGATCCGAGTCCCCCTCCCTGTACATCTCTGCTCCGAGCCCCCCTCCCTGTACGTCTCCTCTGCTCCGAGCCCTCTCCTCACACACCCCCAGTGCTCTGAGCCCCCCTCCCTGTATGTCTCTGCTCCGAGCCCCCCTTCCTGTACGTCTCCTCTGCTCTGAGCCCTCTCCTCACACACCCCCAGTGCTCTGAGCCCCCCTCCCTGTACATCTCCTCTGCTCTGAGCCCTCTCCTCACACACCCCCAGTTCTCCGAGCCCCCCTTCCTGTACGTCTCCTCTGCTCCGAGCCTCCTCTCCCCACACGTCCTCACAGCGCTAAATCTGGCCTAGCCTATGGGGAAGAGGCTCTTCAGGGAGCAGGCTTAGAGAGGTGTGATGTGGCCCATTTATCTCAATGAGATGTTCTCAGCTGAAGGAGGAGGTCCCATGGAGATGATACAGGCTGACCCATCAGCTTGGGGAGGGGTGAATTGTTCCAGCTGGGCGAGTGGTCTCACACACACACACATACCCATGTCAGGCACAGCTGTACCTAAAGTGCTGCAGTTGTGCTGCTGCCCTGCTTCAGTGTAGACACGACAGCAATGGGAACGGACTGAGCTCAATCCCTCCCCTACAGAGCTCTGCTTTGAGCCCCAACTTTGTATGAAATAACTGTTGTGTCCCGCCCAGCATGTTACTAAATCAACAGGGGCCTTATCGTGGGGTCCCTTTCTCAGATCCCCCCAAGTCTTGCTCAGAGCTCTCCCTGACACCCCACAGAGCCAGCACTTAGCGCCCCCAGGAAGTGCTGCCCAGTCTAACGTATGGAGCGGATGCGCCGCTCTGACCCTGGCAGTACCCGGTGCTGCTCAGACAGCAGGTCAGTGCTCCTGTCCCCTGCCCCCACTTGCCTCATTGGCCCCCCTGGCCCGCGACTGACCCTCGTTTGCCTTCTCTCTACCCCCAGGTCAGTGGTGGGCTTGAGCGTCATCTCTGTGCTGGGAGGCATCTTTGCAGTCTATCTGATGGTGCTGGCCGTGCTCAGCCCCTGCCCTCCGCTGCTGGGCAGTGCTGCAGGAGTCGCCCTGGTGGTGAGTAGGATGGAGTTCGGGCCCCGGGCTCTCTGGGGGCCGCTGCACCTGGCTGCAAAGGAGCCGTCAGAGCGTCCCCTGCTGGTGGGCTGCGGCTTTGCTCCAGGGGCTGATCTCTGGGGCACCGACCAGTCAGCCTCTACCTGACAGGGCTTCCCAGGGCCCTTGGGAAACATCCCTCCGGTCTCCTCCCACGGCCTCCTGTTCTGCCTCTCCTGCCCTGTGCTGCTTCTTGGGTTCAGTCCCCAGGTGTCTGATACAGGGCCGGCTCCAGCTTTTTTGCCGCCCCAAGCGGTGAAGTGAAGGAAAGAAAAGAAGATAAAGCCGATCGGCAGCAGCTCAGTGGTGCCACTCCGTTCTTCAGCGGCAGGCCCCTCGCTCCCTCTCTTTCTTTTCAGCGGCAGCTCAGAGAGGGACTGAGGGATATGCCACCCCTTCTCATTGGCCACCCCAAGCACCTGCTTCCTTCGCGGGTGCCTGGAGCTGGCCCTGGTCTGATACCAGGCTCACAGGGCTGGTGAAGTGTCTGGGGGTCCAGACAATGCCCGGGATCCCCAGGGGCTGGCGAGCGCCTCCCCCTCCACCTGCCGCTGGCAAGTGACCCCTGGTTCTCAGCCGGCCTCCGGGCCTGTTTGCTCTGAGGGTTTCTGGCCCAGGAGAAGGGGATGACTGTGTTAGTCCTGCCTGTCACGACCCATGGGTTCCCTTGGGTCGCTGTGGTTGGCCCCCATGCTGGCGAGGTGGCTGAGGCCCTGTCTCTCCCCAACAGGTGCTGTCCTGGATCCTGTTCCTGGGCCTCTTCTCCTACCTCAAGGTGGTGATCGGCAGCCTGCTGCACGAGGCTGGGCACGCGGCGCTGGTGTGGTGTGGAGCGGTCATCCAGGCGGGCTCCCTGGTGGGCGCCCTGGCCATGTTCCCCCTCGTCAGCATCTATCATCTCTTCCAGAGCGGGCAGGACTGTACCGACAGCTGCAGGGCATGAGCGGGGCAGGACACAGCGGCCCTGTGGGGGGCTCTGCCCGGCTGGAGCTGGCACCAGCTGGCCTCTGCCTTGGGGACGTAAGAATTGCTGTAGAGGGTTCAGAGCGCTGGGCCGGCTTGTCCTGCAGCTCCTGGCCAGTAGCTGATGCTTCAGAGGAGAAGCCCGTGGTGCCCCTGGTCAGTTGCGAGCCTCTGCTCTCCCCTGCTGCTTGGAGCAGGCCCGTGGGCCAGTCGTGCTATCATATGGACCAGGCACCAGGAGGCCTGCCCAGCCCTGCTGCTTGGGGAGAGGGGTAGCAGCCCTGCCTTGTGGCCTGTTTCCCTAGGCTGGCAGCTGCTGCATTCATGCTTCTCCGGCAGAGTTTAGGACGCACTGAGCTGGGGCTGGGGTGGGGGGGCCCTTTGCTGGTGCTGCCGCCGGTGTCCGAATGTCAGAGTTGGGGGCCCCTGTGGCGCAGGACCAGGTTCCATGGGTTCCTCCCTCCCACAGCAATGGCTGCTGACTGGATGGAGCCGCTGGGCGCCCTTCTCCAGCGCCATTCCACTCGCTGTGCAGCCGCCCCAGCCCCTGCCCAGTGCTCTCAGTACACGTTAACCCTGGGCGTCCCTTCCCCCGCCCTGCCCCCGCCCTCCGACCCGGGGCCCCGCCAAACACTGCACCCCAGCACCAGGGGATCTGGCGGGTGTGACCTGCCAGCCTGCGGCTGGGCTGCCCTGAGTTCAGTACCCTCTGTGCTGTGGTAGCCCCCAGGGAATTCTGCTCACTGCAGAGCCAACACTTAGCAGGGGGAGCTCGGGGAGGGGCTGATCTCTGATCCCAGCCATTGCAGCCTGTGCCCCAGAGCTGGGGCCTGTGCCCCGCCTTCAGGATGGATCCCAGATGCCCAGCTGGCCCCATGGTTCACTCCTAGCAGCCTTTTCTCCAGCACAGGAGCTGGTTGGCCTCAGCCCAGGGAGTTTATCTTGGCAGGACAAGGGGCAAACAGCTGTCTGAACCTCTGCGGGTCTGCATGGCTCCTGCTCTCCAAAAACAGGCGGGGCTGGGTGGGCCCGGGCTGGGGGGACTCAAACTGCAGTGGGGAGATGGGGGTTCCTCATTGCATGGGGGGGAGGTGCTCTGTTCCCTGAGCAGCCTGGGACCAAAGCCAGCAGGGAACCCTCAGCCTTGGGGGAGGGGGGGCGGTCTCCTAAGCCAGGCCTGTAGGCGCATGCTGCCTGGTGTGCTCAGGCCTCTGCGTCTTACTGGCTCCTGCTGGGCTCCACGGGGCTGGGCGGGCGACGATCTGTCTCCACAGCAGTAGAAATATGGTGATTTTGTGTAGACACCGACTCCCCACCGCTGTGGGCCATGGAGGGGTGGAGCAGGAATAAACCTTATCCCAATCACTGGGGCTTGGCACTGGTGTCCCTGGACAGGGGCTCCAGCCTGGGGCCTGTGTGTCCCCCTGGGAGGACCGGAGCCAGCTGCATGGCTGCACGGATAATAAGTCATGGCGCCGTTCTGGGATGGATCACTTGGTGATTCCCTGTTCGTTCCCCCTGGGGCACCTGGCTCCGATCCCTGTCGGCTGACAAGACACTGGTCTGATGCAGTCTGGCCGTTCTCGTGCAGCTACTGGGGTGTAAGCCTGCCCTGGAAAGCCCCATGTGTGCCAGGCCCCGGGCAGGTGGCTCCCAGCCGGAGGGCCAAGCCTGCCTGAGGCTCCTGGCCCAGGGAGGGCTGCAGTTGTGTGGGGGTGTCACGGAGTGTGGGGGAGTCCAGTCCTGCACCCCTCTTCCTGGGACTCACAGTGACTCTCAGCCAGTCAGTAAAACAGAAGGTTTATTGGACAACAGGAATGCAGGTTACAGCAGAGCTTGTAGGCACAGCCGGGACCCCTCAATCGAGTCCTTCTGGGGGTTCAGGGTGCATGGACAAAGGATTCCCTGAATTCCAATCACCCAGCCCAAAACCAAAACTGAACTGCCCTTCCTCCAGCTGGCCCCTTCCTTTGTCCTCCTGGGCAAAGGTGCTGACACCCTCCTCCCCTACCTGGCTCAGGTTACAGGCTTAAAAATCCTGTCCCTCATCTAAAGTCCTCCCGGCTATCCCATCCCCCACACAGACAGACCCTACTGCATGACAGGGGGCCCGGGCAGGCAGGAAGCCTGGCTCCAAGGGGGTGCAGTACACCTTCAGCGTGGCCCAGGCAGCTCCAAGAGCTCCCCGGTTAGTGGTGCCCAGGGGCAGCACCGTGGCCAGCTCTGGGCCTTGGGTGGGTCTGGCTGCTGAGCGTCAGGAGCTGTCCGTGCAGAACAGGGCTCCCTTTGTCTGTGCAATGGATGGAGCTGCAGGCAGCAGCTGAGCCACACCACGAGGGTGTGAGCCTGGGGCCTGGAATGCTCCGCAGCCTTCAGATTGCTACAGCCTCTGGCCAAACCACAGCTGCTCTCCACAAGGCCGCGTGATCTCGGCGCACACGAGGCTCTGCCGGGCCTGGAGCCAGGCAGCAGGGACACAGGGAGGCCAAGAGGCAGGGACTGCGTGACCTGAGAGCCTTGGGATGTGTCCTGGAGAGCTAGCGCTGGGGTGAGCTCCGGGGAGCTGGGCTGGCTCCAGAGGGGAGTGAGGCTGCAGGTCAGGGCCGAGGGGTGTCTGTGGGGAGCGGGGGGGGGAAGGCAGCTCCACGTTGGTCCCTGTCTGCTGCACGGGGAAGGATGCCAGGAAGGGTTGATTGTTTGGCAGCTCAGGAAGTGCCGGCGCCTGACTAGCCCTGCCCTGGAGTCTGCACGGCATAGGGCAGGGCTGGGCCGGGGCCGGCTGGGCCTGCCCCATCCTCTTGCCTAGGACTCTGGATGCTATGGGAGCCTTGATGTTCTCGAGGGCAGATGGGAGGAATCTGTCTGCTCCTCCCCTCCATGGCTGGGGTGAAGATTGTGCCCCATCTTGCATACCCAGAGCTGGCCAGGGTGCCCCACACATCTGGGGCTGCTTGGCTTGGTTCCTGCAGCTCGTTCCAGCTGATGAGGGAGCTGCCTTGATGTCCCCCTGGCACTCAGCACAGTGCCCCAGGCCCCTGTGGGCGCAGCCCCTGCTGCCCCACACTGCACTGGTTCCCTGCTGAAACTGTTAGTCCTTCTCATGCCGGGTGCATCCACAGCGCTTCCTGCAGCACCATCCCGCCAGCCAGTCCCTGCAGCACAGTCCCCAGTCCCCGGCCCAGCTCCCTGCAGCACCATCCCGCCAGCCAGTCCCTGCAGCTCAGTCACCAGGCCCCTGCCCAGCTCCCTGAAGCACCATCCTGCCAGCCAGCTCCCTGCACTGCAGTCCCCAGCTCCCTGCAGCACCATCCTGCCAGCCAGTCCCTGCAGCGCAGTCCCCAGTCCCCAGCCCAGCTCCCTGCAGCACCATCTCTGCCAGCCAGGTCCCTGCCAGGCGCAGTTCCCAGTCCCCAGCCCAGCTCCCTGCAGCACCATCCCGCCAGCCATCCCTGCAGCGACAGTCCCCAGGCCCCGGCCCAGCTCCCTGCCAGCACCATCCCGCCAGTTCAGCTCCTTGCAGCGCAGTCCCGCAGACCCCAGTCCGCTCCCTGCAGCACTCCTGTCCCCGGCCTGGCGCCCTGCCCTGTCCCCAGTCCTGGACTGGCTCCCAAGCAGTGGCAGGATGTCTATGTACAGAATGTAAACTGCCCTACTCGTGTTTGGTTTGGGGCATAGGCTGTTTCCAGGGAGTTTGCCTGTCCAGCGGCCTGTGCACTGAATGAGGCAGGGCTCGGTGGGGGCTGAGCACTGATGAGCAGGGCTTTGAGAGGGAAGACTGGCTGAGCAGGGGCTGGGGGGGCTGAGCACTGAATGAAGGCAGGGGCTTTTGGGTAGGGTAAGCACTGAATGAGGCAGGGTCGGGGGGGGCTTGGAGCAGTTGAATGAGGCAGGCCTCGGATGGCAGCTGGAACACTGAATGAGTCAGCCGGCTCCGGGGAGGAAGTGGGGTTGAAGCACTGAAGAGCAGGCGCTTGAGTGGGGGGGGCTGACACTGAATGAGACAAGGGCTCCAGGGGGGGCTGAGCACTGAATGGGCAGGGCTCCGGGAGGAAGCGGGGTTGAGCCCTAATGCAACGGCTCCGGGGTGGGGTGTTTGGCACGAATGAGGCAGGGCTCTGGGGGGGTGAGCACTGCGAAGAGCAGGGTCCGGGGGGGGCTGAGCACTGAATGAAGCAGGTCGTGGGTGCAGCCTGAAGCACTGAATGAGGCAGGGCTCCGGCTGGTGGATGTTGGCATTGAATGATGGCAGGGCTCTGGGCGAGTTGGGGCTGGCACTGATAGGCGGCTCCAGGAGGAAGGGGGTTGAGCACTGAATGAGCAGGGCTCCGGGAGGAGAGTTGAGCACTGAATGAGGCAGGCCTCTGGGGGGGCTGAGCATGAATGAGCAGGGCTCCAGGGGGGGTGTTGAGCACTGAATGAGGCAGGGCTCCGGGGCACTGAGCACTGTCTTTACAGCCAGTATCACAGGACGTCTGCCCAAGGGGGCCAAGGTCATGCTGGGATACAGGCAGCTTCATTCTGCCCTTGCCCATCTTGCTGCCCTGGCACCGTTCCGTCCACACGTCATTCTGTGGCTTATGGCACCACCTGGGAGCCCCAGCCAAGACCAAGGCCCCCGCTGCATTTGGTGCTGCACAAACTCAGAACAAAGAGCCCGTCCCTGCCCCACAGAGCTTCCGGTCCAAGTCCCGGAGGACAGACACCAGCCGGACACAGGCAGACCCATGGGCGTGTCAGGCGCACTGCATCACAGGTTCACCAGCTGAGCCAGGTGCCTCTGCAGTTTGTCCAGCTCCACCGAGCGAAGCGGCTTCACACCAGGTCCCGGCTGGGCTCCATCCCTGCTGCAGCTCAGCGCTGAGCCATAAACCAGCCGGGCCAGGCACTTACACGTGCCAGGGCAGCCCACGCTCCCCTGCCCAGTCCCCAGGCAGCCAATCGCTGCCACTGCCCCCGCCCTGGGCAGCACATTATGTAGGCAGAGCAGCCAGAACAGGCTCAGGCAGCAGGGAGGGGCCCCGAGCGCTGCACTTCCAGCTTGACTCGGCTCGGAGCAGGCAGAGCGGGGCCAGCCCAGCCCTGCGAGGTAGGAGAGGGCTGGAAAGTGGCTGGCTGCCCCCTGCCCGGGGCCAGGCTGCCAATGGGGGAAGAGGGGCCTTTGGGGAATGTGTAACAGGTGACATCTGCCTGTGCACATACGTGTGTGTGGGAGTACGTGTGGATGTCTGTGCTTGGCCCTTGTGTGTTTATGATGCCTGTTGAGTGACAAGGGTGTGGGTGTGTGTGTGCATGTGCATGTGTGAGATGATGCCTGTCAAGTAACATGTTGTGTGTGTGTGAGAGAGAGAGAGATGACGGCTGTTGGGTGACATGGTGTGTGTGTGTAGGATGATGCCCGTCGGGTGACATGGTGTGTGTGTGTGTGATTATGCCTGTTGAGTGACATGGGAGGTGCTGTGCATGCGTGTGTGTCTGTGTGATTATGCCTGTTGAGTGACATGGATTGTGTGTGTGTGTGTGAGAGAGAGAGATGATGCCTGTCAAGTGATATGGTGTGTGGGTGGGTGTGGGTATGAGAGACAGAGAGAAAGAGATATGATGCCTGTTGGGTGACGTGTGTGTTGTGTGTACATGTGTGTGTGCATGTGTATGTGATTACACCTGTCGAGTGGCATGGTGTGTGTGTGTGTGTGTGTATGAGGATGATGATGATGATGATGATGATTTTGCCTGTCAGGTGATATGATGTGTGGGTGGGTGTGGGTGTGAGATGACACCTGTCAAGTGACATGGGGGGGCGTGCGTGTGTGAGTGTGAGTGTGTGTGTGTATGTGTGTGTGATGACGCCTGTCGAGTGACATGAGGTGTGCGTGTGTATGTGTGTGTGAGATGATGATATCTGTCAGGTGATATGGTGTGTGTGTGCGTGCGTGTGTATGTGGGTGAGTGTGTGTGTGATGACACCTGTTGGGTGACCTAGGGTGGGTGTGGTAATGCCTATTTGTCACGTGGGCAGAGCTCCAGGTCGCAGCAGGACACCCACTCTGCGTGGGGCTCCATGTGGGTGCACAGGGTACAAGGTGCCCAGGGGTGACAGTGCCATGAGGAGCCCAGCAGAGCCCTGCCCCCCAGGGACCCCCTGGAATCCGCTCGTGACCCTTCCCAGAGCACAGGAGCAGGCCAGAAAGGAGGGTTAATCTCAGCCAGTCCTGGCCGCTGGCTCCGGTCAGCCCCATGAGCAGGTCGAGCCGAAGGCCGGACCTTGCTCCAGGCATCCTGTGCTGAGCTTGGCGATTCGCTGGGTCCCCTGAGCCAGAGTTAAAGCCTAACCTAGCTGTGGTCACTTATTACAGCGCAGAGCAGTGAAGTGTCGCCTGGCTTCACTAGCCCAGGCCGCGTGCTTGGAGATCCCCCCGGGGCGCTGCCAGGGCTGCTGGAAACCCAGCTCCGCGTCCCCATGGCAGGGCCCAGCAGGCCCCAGGAGTCCCAGCTCTGTGTCCCCATGGCAGGGCCGGGCTGCCCTGGCGGCCCCAGCTCCACACCCCCATGGTGGGCCAGGCTGGCCTCAGCACCCCCTTCCAGGCCCAGGCCAAGGGTTGGTCCTGTCTGGGCTTTGATGGGGTTTCTGGGCTAGAGAGGTCTCTCCCGGGTGCTCAACACCCTGGCACAGAGAGTGCTGCTGGGAGCTCCCCACTAGGCTCCAAGAACTGCTCCCTGCAATGCCCATTTCTGCCCCTTCGGTGTTATGTGAAGCAGCCCCTCAGCCAGTCAACACCTGCACCCTCAACCCAGCTGTGGAGAGGAGCCCCACGGCGCCCGGACTGGTGTGTGCCCAGGGTCAGCTCTAGGTTTTTGCTGCCCCAAGCAAAACAAATATTGGCTGCCCCCCACCCACCTTTTTGTGTGTGTGGCTTTTCCACACGTTTGCACTTTGCAATGTTGTTGTTTGGTTTTGTTTGCCTGGATGCGGGACTGATGCAGCATTGGCAACGACTGCATCGGATTCTGCTTGAGCCAGGTGCATCTGCTTGAATTTCCTCTTGAGACAGAGGAGCTGAAAAGCCCCGTGGGTCACCAAAGCGCATGAGTCACTCATGCCCCTGTGATACGTGCGGGGGGGGGGAAATACAGACCAAAGAGGGGCATTTCAAGATGCTTAAATCACTGCGTGCTTTGCTGCCCCGTATCACTCCTTGGTCTCCTGAAGGCAGGAGGAGGTGGTGTTGGGGGCTGGAGGGGCAGGGCGTGGTGCACAGATGGGAAGAGGTGATGGGGTGCACAGATCGGGGTGTGACGATGCGGTTCTGGTGGGACCCAACTGAGAGTGCCAATTCAGGATTAATTGCTTAAAACAGGGCAGTTTCAGCCCAAGGCTGGGGTTTTCCACCAGGCAAACCAAACCAGCCAGACAAAAATGACTTTGGTTTCACCTCACTGGCTAACCACAAGTCACACAAGCAATTTCCTTAGACTTTCCAGTTTCCCAGTATCACCACCAGTGCCACTCGTCCTGGGGATGAATGGTTATGAAAACCAACACCCCAGTAAAGGAAAAAGGTTCTTCTGATCCCAAAGGACCAAGCCCCAGACCCAGGTCAATATACACACCAGATCTTACCCACAAATCACGCTGTTTCCAGTCCTTTAGAATCTAAAATCTAAAGGTTTATTCATAAAGGGGAAAGGTAGAGGTGAGAGCTAGAATTGGTTAAATGGAATCAATTACATACAGTAATGGCAAATCTTGGTTCAGGCTTGTGCAGTGGTGGAGTAAACTGCAGGTTCAAATCAAGTCTCTGGAGAACATGCCCCGCTGGGATGGGTCATTCAGTTTGTAGCAAAGCCCTCCAGAGGTAGGAAGCAGGATTGAAGACAAGATGGAGATGAGGCATCAGCCTTATATAGGTCTTCCAGGTGTAGAACCACTTCTTTGTTCTTACTGTTGGAAAATTACAGCAAAATGGAGTCTGGAGCCACATGGGCCAGTCCCTGCATACCTTTGTGAGTCACAAGGCGTATCCTCCTCCTCTCAATGGGTCAGTTGTGTAGCTGATTGTCCTTAATGGGCCATCAAGCAGGCTAAGCACAGCTAACACCAACTTGTCTGGGTGTCCCAGAACTGCAGCACCAATTTAAAATACGACAGTCTAAGCCAATATTCATAACTTCACTACCAAAATGATACAGACATAGAGACAGCATAATACAGTACCCAGCACCGCTGACTGATTCTTAGACACCTTACAACCCCCTTGTACAAGGATTTGTGCCACTCAGGACTTCGTTGCACGCCATGTTCTAGTGGTCCCAGTGTATATCATAACGTGCAAGCTTTGGGGTCGGCGGGGGTTTCCCAGCTTTGGGGCAGGTGTGGTGCACAGATGGAGGAGGGATTCATCGATTCATAGATCATTGACTCTAGGAACTGGAAGGGACCTTGAAGGTGCGTCGGGTCCAGTTCCCCTTCCTCATGTAGGACCAAAACTGTCTAGACACATCCTGATAGACATTTTATCTAACCTACTCTTAAATATCTCAGAGATGGAGATTCACAACCTCCCTAGGCAATTTATTCCGTGTTGAATTACCGCTGACGTTAGGAACTTTTTCCTAATGTCCAACCTCAAATCTCCCTTGCTGCGTTTAAGCCCACAGTGCTTCTTGTTGCTATCATTCAGAGGCTAAGGTAACAGTTTTCTCCCTCCTCCTGATGACACTTTTAGATACCTGAAAGCTCTATCATGTCCCCTCTCAGTCTTCTCTTTTCCAAACTAAATACCAAACCCAGTCTTTCAGCCTTCCTTCATAGGGCAGGTCTCAAAACCTGTAATCATTCTTGTTGCCTCTTCTCTGGACACCTCTTCAAATTTTCCACTCTTTCTTGAAATGCGGTGCCAGAATCTGACACAATACTCCGGTGGGAGGGCGCTACACCTGCGCAGAGTAGGCGGGAAGAATGATTCTCGTGTCTTGTTTACAACACAGCTGTTATGCATCCCAGAATCACGTTTGCTTTGTTTTGCAACAGTATACACGGTTGACTCATATTTAGCTGTGTCGCCTAGTGACCCTAGATCGTCTTTCTGCCATACTCCTTCCTAGCCAGTCTCTTCCCCTTCTGTACGTGTGAAACTGATTTTCCTTCTAATGTGGAGCACTTTGCATTTGTCTTCATTGAACTTCATCCGTTTTACTTCCGGACCATTCTTCAATTTGTTGTCTCAGATCATTTTGAATTTTGACGCTGTCCTCCAAAGCAGGTTGCATCCTCCAGTTTGTGGTCTTCGTCCGCAAACCTTAATAAGGCGTCTTTCTATGCCACATTCTCTTATCATTGATGAAGATATTGAACAGAGCTGTCCCAAAACAACCCCTGCGGATCCCAACTTGGGTGTTATACCTTTCCAGGGATTGGGAGCCCATTAATAACCACTCTCGGGTACGGTTATCCGCCAGTTACGCACCCACCTTGTAGTAGGGCCCATCTAACTTGTATTTGCCTAGTTTATCGTAAGGATATCATGTGAGACCTTTATCAAATGCACTTACTTAGTCTAGGTTATACCACATCCACCCGCTTCTCTCCTTATCCACAAGCTCGTTATCCTATCAAAGAACGCTATCAATTGTTTTGACACGTTTTTCTTTACAAATCCAGGCTGCTATTGCCTACTCACCTTACCACTTCAAGTGTTTGCAGATGATGTTCTTTAATTACTTGCTCCATTATCTTCCAGGCACAGAAGTTAACATAACTGGTCTGTAGTTTCCTGGGTGTTTTTTATGTCCCTTTTTATCGAATGGGCACGTATATTTGCCCCTTTTCCAGTCTTCTGGACAATCTCTGCGTCCATCTCCCATGACTTTCCAAGATAATAGCTAGTGGTCTCGTTACCGTCTCTATTAAAACTCCTTGAGGTATTCTAGGATCCATTCTCATCAGGCCTT
The DNA here is from genome assembly GCF_003597395.2 of Chelonoidis abingdonii. Lineage (NCBI taxonomy): Eukaryota > Metazoa > Chordata > Testudines > Testudinidae > Chelonoidis > Chelonoidis abingdonii. The sequence continues at coordinate 300,759,738 of NC_133770.1, read as the reverse complement.
AGGTGACCTTGCAGGCATTCTAACTTGCTAAGTGTTTTTGAACTTGCTTCTGTTTTTTATTTATCTTCTATCTACCTACCCCCTTCTCATAAGACAAGGTCACTGTTAACCATTCGTTGCGACTTTCTCAGTGTAAGACCGAAGCAATAGAGTCATTTAAACATCCTGCCATTGCCCAAGTTCTCAGTTACGTTTCTCCCTCCTCACTGGCAGTGGTGCCTTACCCTGTGCCTTTGTCTTAGTCACTCTTGCTGTGGGGTAATATTGATAACAAGTTTTTGTTCTTCCCTTTATTTCCCCTAAGCTAGCTTGAGTCATTTTGTGCCTTGCCGTTTCTAGGATCTTACCCCTTGGCCATTCCTGGTGTTTGTTTTGCCTTTATTCATCTTTGTATCTGACCTATTTCCTATTTTATATGGACTCCTTTTTATTTTGTAGATCATGCAAGATCTCGTGGTTAAGCCAAGTGTCTTTTGAACATTTTTCTGTCTTTTCTACCATGGAATGCTTCGCTTTGTGGTGCCTAATAGTGTCCTTGAAAACTGCCAACTACTCTTCCGTTGTTTTTCCCCTCCAGTCTTGCTTCCCATGGACACTACTATCAGCTCTCTTCGGCTTACCAAATCATGCCTCGGAAATCCATGGCTACTAATATGTTGCGTACCCCTTCTGCACTGCCTGTAGAATTCCACACTCTATGAATTATCGATGATCATTTCACCCAGCATTCCTGAAATCTACTATTACATTCTCAACGGAACTTCCTCCTGTTATTGGTATAAAATACAAGTCGTTAGACAGGACGTATCCCCCCAGTCGCTATTTTCTATGCTCGTTCTGAATAAAAGTTTCATGCAAGCAGAATCCAGGAACTTATTGGATGTCTGTGCCCACCAGCGAGATTATTTTCCCAGCATAGTATTGTGGATGTTTGAAGTCCCCCCTCAACCACAAAATACTTGAGCCTTTGGATGATATTTGTTATAGTTGTCTAAAGAAAAGACCTCATACCGACCTTCTAGTCCACTGGTTAGGTGGCCTGATAGTAGACTACCGGCACGACGATACACACCTTGATTTATTTACCCCTTTAGTTGTACCAGAAGATCTCAAAACTTCCGTCTCTGCATATGTACGCTTTCTCCACCTCAGTCCCAAGTGTGCACATTTGAAATAACATTAAGCAAACCAAACCTACCTCTCTTTATCCCTGTCATATCGGCGTTCCTGAGAAAACATATACCATACCCACACCAACATATCCCAAATCACTGTAGTAATATGCACTCACCCAAGTAATTTCAGTGTGCCGCAATGATCATAAGTATGATAAATATTATCAATATATATTTATTTATTAGCACTTCCAGTTCTTCCTGCTTATTACCCATACTTCTCACATTTGTATATAGGCATCTAAGATACTGGTTTGATCTTGCCACCCAGTGATGGTGGGAGTTACCCCAGCTTTGTGGGGGCATCAGCGGGTTACCCCAGCTTTGAGGGGCAGGGTGTGGTGCACAGATGGGAAGGGATTATGGTGGGAGTTACCCCAGCTTTGGGGGGGCGGCAGGGGGTTACCCGGCTTTGGGGGGCAGGGTGTGGTGCACAGGTGGGAGGAGGTGATGGTTGGGGTTACCCCAGCTTTGGGGGGCAGCAGGGGATTCCCAGCTTTGGGGTCACATCCAGGCTGCTGTGCTTGCTTTCCAGGGAGCCCCCGTCCTGCCCCAGGGCCTTGGCAGCCCACTGCTCTGGTTTAATGCCCCTCTCTGTGTTTGGCTCTCAGGCCCGGCGTGCCAGCGGAAGCCATGGCACTGGTGGTTCACATCCTCGCCTGCCTCCTGGGCACCGGCTCGTGGGTGGCCATCAACGGCATGTGGGTAGAGCTGCCCCTCATTGTGCCCCGGGTCCCAGAGGGCTGGTACCTGCCATCCTACCTCACGGTGCTGATCCAGTTCGCCAACGTGGGGCCGCTCTTTGTCACCCTCGTGCACCACTTCCACCCTGGGCGGCTCAGTGAGTCCGGCACCATCTACACCATCGTCAGCCTCGGGGCGCTGGCCTGTGTCCTGCTGGCCTTCTTCTGGCAGGCGACCAGCGTGGTGGGGGGCACAGCCCGCAGCACCGCCCTCCTCATCCTCCTCTTCTTCCTCTCCCTGGTGGACTGCACCTCCTCCGTCACCTTCCTGCCCTTCATGCTGCGCTTCCGGGCCCGGTACCTGACCACCTACTTCGTGGGCGAGGGGCTGAGCGGCCTGGTGCCCGGCCTTGTGGCCCTGGCCCAGGGCGTGGGGGTGGCCCGGTGCGTGAATGGCAGCCTGGCAGGGAACGCCTCGGTCACGGGACTGCGGGCAGAGTACCAGCCGGCCAGGTTCTCCGTTCGCCTCTTCTTCCTCTTCCTCGGCGGCATGATGGGCCTGTGCCTCGCCGCCTTCGTCCTGCTCAACCACCTCCCGGCCGCCCGGCAGGAGCGGGCCAAGGAGCGGTTCCAGGCCCAGGCCCGGGTGGAGGCCAGCGCAGGCCTGCAGGCCGTGGTGGAGGAGCGGCCCATGATCAGCCCCACCGAGAGCCACCGGCTCAGCAGCTACTTCGGCACCGGCACGTACTCCTGGCCCCAGGTGGCCTACATCTTCCTGGTGCTGGCCTGGGTCAACGCGCTGACCAACGCCGTGCTGCCTGCGGTGCAGTCCTACTCCTGCCTGCCCTACGGCCGCTCGGCCTACCACCTCTCGGCCACGCTGGCCGCCATGGCCAACCCGCTGGCCTGCTTCTTCGGCATGTTCCTGCCCAACAGGTGGGTGTCCTGGCTGGGGGGCACCCCATATCCTGGGCAGGCCTCTGGCCAGCGGAGCTGCCTTCCAATGGCACCAGGAGCACCTCGGCTTGGCACCGGGAGGGGCAGCTGCAGGATCTGCATGTAATGCCCCTGCTGCAGAGGGTGCCAGGATGGTCCAGGGTCACCGAGGGGGCTGGGGGAACACTGGCACCACTGGGGGTGGGGCTTGGGGCAGGCTGGCATCACTGGGACAAGCGGGTATCATGGAGGATCTGGGGGTAGGGGCTGAGGTAACTAGGGGTCAGGGTCTAGGGGCCTGGGAAGGCTGGGGGAGCTGGGGATCAGGACATGGGGGCAGGCTGGTGTCACTGGGGGTCAAGGCGTGGGGGTCTGGGGCAGGCTGGAGGAGCTGGGGGTCAGGGTCTGGGGGCAGGCTGGGGTCACTGGGGGTCAGAGTGTGGGGGCAGGCTGGAGAAGCTAGGGCAGGCAGGTATCATGGGGGTCAGGGCCTGGGGGAGCTGGAGGTCAGGTGTTATGGTGTTATGGGGAGGCTGGGGTCACTTGGGGTCAGGGCTGGGGGAAGCTGGGGTCAGCGGGTTGTGGGGGTTGGGCCAGGCTGAAGGAGCTGGGGATCAGCGGGGGGGTCTGGGCAGTTGTTAGGTCACTCCGAGGGTCAGGGTCCTGGGGGGTTGTGGTGGTGGGGTGAGAGTGTGTGGCGGAAGATGGTAGGATTGTGTCTGAGGAGGTGTGTGTCTAGAAGTGTGAGTGTCATGACGGAGGGCGTGTGCGTTGGTGCGCTGTGTCTCGTCTGGCGTGTGGGACTAGGACTGGAGGAGCGGGGATGGGGGTCAGGGTGTGGGGGTCTGAGGGGGATTGGGGTGGAGGCTGGGTTCAGGGCATGGGGTCTGGGGCAGCTGGAGGAGCTGGGGTCAGGCGTGGGGTTCTGGACAGGCTGGGGTCATGGAGTCAGGGCATGGGGTCGGGGCGTGCTGAGGAGCTGGGCAGGGTGTATCACGAGGGTGGAGCAGAGCTGGGGTCACTGGGCTAAATGACGGCCTCTCCCCACCAGTCGGTGCTTGCCCGCAGGGTTATGCTGCGCTGGCGCTCCTGGCCCGCCGGCCTGGCTCTGGTTCGGCTGCTAATCAGTGGCATTGCAAGCACTCAGCCCTGTGCCCGCCCCTGCCTTGCACAGCCATGCCGAGACGACGCTCATTGTACGTCAGCTCAAGCCCGGCTCTGGCCCTATTGGCCAAGGCCTACACCGCCTCGCCGCCAGTCCTTGGCTGCCCCCCCAGGCCTGCGTGAGCGCGCTGCTCGGGGGGCCACGGTGGGAGCCCGGGCTGGGTGTCTGACGGGTCCGTGCTCTCCCCCTCAGGTGCTGTGCTGGTTCTCTTGTGGGCTCGCTGGCCTATGTGAGAGCTGATGATGGACATGATCCTTAGACGAGGGCACAGCCGCCTTGGTGTTGGTGCGGGCGGCGTGGTGCGCTGGGATCCCATGTCGGGGCCTACCATGGTTCCCGCTGGTCAGCGTCTACAGCGCCTCTCCGCTCCGGAACCCCTGCACCACCCGTTGCCCCAGCTGAGATACCGCGCCTCCGCCGGGGATGCCGGGGCTGCCAGCTCAGCCCTTGGAAACTAGTCGCCTGGCCCGAGCGGTCACCGCCACCCTCTGCTGGTGAAATCAGAACGCGCCAGCCACCTTATCAAGCAGCAACGGTATACTGCTATTCAGCTTTACTGGGGATTCGCCATTAGCTCAAGTAGGTGCACCTGGGCTGAGGAGCTGGCATTTTTGACCTCTGTACTTGGTGTCATTGTGGTGCAGGCAGTGGCCAGTGAGCAGTGCAGAGATAACTTGCATGGTCTAGAAGGCCACAGATGTGTTTGTTCCACTCAGGTTATTACACTGTGACCACCACACTGGCATCCTGGCCCCCTGGGGACAATTCAAAGCACTGAGCAAGAGTCTCTCCATTAACCCCCTGGTAGAGCAGGATTATGCCCATTTTACACATGGGGAAACTGAGGCACTGGGTGAGGAAGGGACTTGCCCAAGGTCACCCAGCAAGTCAGTGGCTGTGATGGGACTAGAACCCAGGAGTCCTGCCACCCGCTTTTGTGCAGGATGACAGGAGCAGCCAAATGCCTTCAGAGCTCCCCATCATTTGGGCACTGGAACATGGCACCGGGCTGCACTCGTTCTGCTGCTGAGCTGCCTGGTAAAAGCTGCTCCAGGGCAGGGCTGCCCAGAGGATTCAGGGGGCCTGTCACAAAGCAATTTCGGGGGCTGCTTCTATTAAAAAGAAAGTTGCAATACTATAGAATTCTATATTCTCATGGGGGCCCCTGCGGGTCCCGGAGCCTGGGGCAAATTGCCCCACTTGCCCTCCCGCCCCGGGCAGCCCTGCTCCAGGGAACAACTCCCCCTCCCCCCAGGGGGTATGAAACATCAGAGCCAGGGTGGGCTGGAGCCTTCTCCCCAGCCAGCTGTCCTGGCTGAGCCCGTCCTGAAATGGCCTATGCGGGGACAGAGTAGCATGGCCTCCCTGCTTAGACTAAAGGTTGCCGGGTGTAATGTGTACGAAACCCATTGGTCATGGGGTTTGTTCCCTCTAGCAGCTGGGCCACAGAGGATAAGAGCCTACTACTGCTGCTGCTGCAGCTGCAGTACATGACCAGAGCGACTCCTCTAGCTCAAACAGCACAAGTCTGTGGTGTGAAACCAAAGGGCCCCAGTTCTAATCCTGCTGCCTACGTGTGCATGAAACATTCCCTGCTAGGCAGCCTGCCCCCCTGTGGGCAGCTAACACCAAGCAGGGGCCCCAGACTGCTCTTAGGGCAGGTTCTAGGAAAGGCTGTGGAGGGGACTGCAACAGCTCTCAGATGTGACCCTGTGAGGGGCATTAATCCCTGGGGGGGAGGTTTGGCTCCCATTCTGTGTCTTGCCTGCAACCCAGCCCACAGGTTCCCAAACAAGCTCCCAGAGGCCATTGTTCTGGCTGGGGGTGGGAGGGGAGGTGTGATTCAAAGGGGGAGTGAGATGGGATCCCTGGGGTGCCCTCTCACATAGTGAGGCTGTGGCAAGCTGCAAACCCCTCCAGATCCTGCACGCACCCAGCCAGCCAGAGGTGGGGAAACACCCAACTGAGTTACATGACTGCTTTTCCCAGCCACTCATGGGCTAACAGCAGAGAGGCTCCAGCCTGGGATCATGGAGCTGCACAAGCCTGACCAGTGCAAGTTTATAACCCAGGCCGCCCCTCCCTCAACTTGGAGAGGACATACACCAGCTTCTGGATACTAAGCAGAAGTTTCCCCAGCACTTCAAGCAAAATACCTGGTTTTAGTTAAAATATAAAGCAGGTTTATTAACTCCAGAAAGATCGATTTTTAGTGGTTCTAAGTGGCAGGCATAAAAGGACAGAGATGGTTACCAAAGAAAAGAAAATAAGCGCCCAGTGTAAATTCTATAAACTGAATGAGATTTGAACCAAGCAACGTCTTCACCCCACTGCGGGTTATGGTCCTTAATGCACAGACTTCCCTCCTGAAGTCTGAACCAGTGTCCTCCAACGAGCTTCAGCTTCTCTGCATCCTGGTTGTTTCCAGTGTAGGTGGGAGCGGAGAAAGGCCCCGCATGCTGCAACTGTTCCTTATTTTATACCCTTGGCCCATGTGCCTGGCAGACGCTAGCCCAGGCATGTCCTGGTGGGCCCCGAGTCACAGGGACTGCTCAGTTCCCATAGTGTGGTGCTTGCTCAGCTGAGTCACACAGTTGATTAACAGGTGGTCACTGGTCAACACCCACCTGGGCAGGGACCTTTTTCATGCCACTAGGAAGCTCACGGCATGTTTTAGTAACACGCCTGCAGCACAAGCTCATCACTTTAGACATAGACACATTGGGATCAGAACCTTGGGGTTCAGCAGCTCATGACTTTCATATGGCCCTTACATGGCCTGCTGCATCTGGGCTAGCACAGCCACGGGGGAAATGATGAGTATGGGGGTTACGGGCTGCCATTCTGCGGTACAGTGTGTCACGGGAAGCGAGGGCAGCCAGTGCAAAGGATCTGGGGGCTGAAGAGACCCGGCTCCCCTTCCCCTACAGAGATCTTAGGGCAGAAGTGAGTGGCCCAGGCATGGCCTGGCAGCAGGTGAGCGGGGTCCTGTGGGATGTGGAGCTCAGGGAGCAGGTGGCACCCAGAGCCCAAGAACCTGCCTCACCTCCCACTCTCACCCACACGTGTCTGGGGGCTGTGAGGTCTGAGGGCTTTTCCCTGCGTAAGTAGTAGCAGCCCCGAGCTAAGAGGCAGGAAGCCACAGCCTCACATTCCCTCTAACGTACAGTACAACTATGTCCAAGCAGCCCCCATCGCCGCCAGAGACACAGAGCTGAAGATGTTTACTGAAAACAGTCTTTGAAGCATCTTGTGTGTGGCAAGGAATGACATCTTCCCTGTTGTGATTGTAAAACCTCAACTCATTGGTTTGCCTATTCGGTCCCCACTTCCGCAGTGTGTATCGGTGGGGCTGGCTGGTTCTGTCTGTTGCGTGGCTAATCTTGCAAGGTGTAACTCAGCTGAGGTGGTGGGGAGTGAAGGGGTCAGGGCTGGTGAGAAATACTGTGTTGTACTTTTAAATGACTGGTTACGGCACAGCTAAGCAGGACTCAGGTTTCACTGTCTAACCTGGGGTCCAAGAGAAAGTTCTTTGGGAACCAACCGCGGGACCCAGCCCAGGATCAGAGCTGCCAGCCCTCAACGCCTGCCAATGACCCCGGGCAGCGACTGGAGTCCCCGGATGACCTGCTCCTGACTGGCCAGCAGGGAAAGTGCCTCTGTCTCCTGGGGAGCAGGGTGTGCTCGGTGTGTGCGTTTGGTTTTGGTAACTGTTAATAACTAGAGGTTAAGGATATTACTGTGTGAGGCTCTTTCTCTGGGAAAAGATCCTGTAAACCCGCAGCTGAGCACGCCCTGAGCCCTAGGAACTGGCTAACAAGGGGGTGGGGGCCTAGGTGAATCAGGTTATGCCTTGAGCCCACGGAAGGGTAAAGGTGGGGTGCCCTAGAGTATGCGGGTAACAGGGACCTGCCCATGTCCTCAGGGCATGGTCAGCATCTTCAACCGGAGACAGGGGAGGGCGGATGACATATGAGGGAGCAGGAGCCCGCGGGGGGTGTGACGAACTGGGAATGTTCTTAATGTTTCCCCTGAATACTGTGTTGGTGCCTCAGTGTCCCCTAGGCAGTTCTTAAGTATCTGGGAGAGCAAAGGGCCAGTGCACCTAAATGCCTGGCACTCTGTCTCCTAGCAACTGATGGCCTGGGCCCCTCCCCTGCAAAGGTGCCACCTGAAGGTGTTGGAGACAAAGGGATCAGGTGACCTCCTGGCCCGGGAAAGGAGCTGAGCAGAGAGGACGGGCTGGAGGGGGTTGTGAGTCTGGAGCTTGCTGGGGATGAGGAGTGAAGTGCAGACCTGGGGGTCTGGCTTACTGCACAGAATGGACCCGCCCGACAGGGTCTGGTTCGCTGTATCTACAAATCCTGTTTATTAGACCCTGTCCTGTCATCGAATAAACCCTCTGTTTTACTGGCTGGCTGGAGAGTCACACTCGACTGCGAGCAGTTGGGGGTTGCAGGACCCTGTGGCTTTCCCAGGACCCCTCCTGGGTGCTCGCTGTGGGAAGCGCACGGAGGGGCAGAGGATGCTGATAATGCTCCAAGGAAGACCCAGGAGGGTGAAAGCCGTGTGAGCCTTCTTGCCCTGCAGACAGTCCGCTCCGAGCGAGAGGAGGCTCCCCAAAGTCCTGATTGCTTGGTGGGCAGCAGTTCCAGAGCAACGCCCAGGGACTATCCGTGACAGGCGGGCACCTGGCAGAAGCTGCCAGGCGTGGCACAAAAGGGGAGAGGGGCTCAGCCGCTCAGCGAGGAAGACCCTTGATGAGAAACACAAAACCAGCCCCGTCAAAACATCACCAACCCCAAGCACGGGCGATAAGGGCAGCAAGGCAAGGGGGAGAAGCCGAACTAGATTGAAGCGTCGATGGCCTCAGGACCAGCATCGCCCCATCAGCCGCGGCCGCACCTTCCCACCCAGTGGATGCAGGTGCAGGCAGGGTGGGGTGTACCTTGGCAGGAACCACCCCAGGTAACAGGAATGGCTCAGGCAGGCCAGTGGGACATGGAACCGGTCGCCAAAACAACGGGCCTCACAGCAATTCCCATCCTAGTCTTGCAGATCACACCCTCCCTAGCCCCTCCTTTGGGCAGAGACACCCCCACTGGGCATGCAGGAGCTCCCAAGGACTACTGCCCAGCACCAGTGCCAGCCCAGCAACTTGGGACAGGGCTGGCCCTCCAGGACCACGGCCACCAGTGCAGTGCCAGACTACTTTGGGAACAGAGCTCGGCGTCCAGGGACTCACTGCCTGCCAGTGCAGTGGCCAGGCAACTTTGGGACACGGGCTGCGGCTCCAGGGACTCACCGCCCGGCCATGCAGTGCAGGGCACTTGGGACAGGGCTGGGATCCAGGGACTCACTGCCCGGCCAGGCAATGCCACAGGTCACTTGGGACTGGGCAGGGCCTCCAGGACTCACTGCCTGGCCAGTGGCGGTGCCAGCACTTGGGACAGGGCTGGGCTCCAGGGACTCATCTGGCTCCGCCCAGTGCGGTGCCAGGCACTTTTGGGAACAGGCAGGAGCTCCAAGGACTCACTGCCCGGCCAGTGCAGGTCCAGGTACTGTTGGGGACAGGGCAGGGCTCCAGGGACTCACTGCCCGGCCAGTGCGGTGCCAGGCACTTTGGGACAGGGCTGGGATCCAGGGACTCACTGCCCGGCCAGTGCGGTCCCAGGCACTTTGGGATCAGGGCTGGGAATCCAGGGATTCACTTGCCCGCCAGTTGCGGTCCAGGCACTTGGGACAGGGCAGGGCTCCAGGACTCACTGCCCGCCAGTGCAGTGCCATGCAGGCACGTTGGGAAGGACTGGGCTCCAGGGACTCCGCTGCCCGGCAGTGCGTGCCTAAGGCACTTTGGACAGGGCAGGGCTCCAGGGACTCAACTGCCCGGCCAGTGCAGTGCCATGCAGGCAAGCGTTGGGACATGGACGGCTCCAGGGACTCCCACTGCCCGCCAGTGCGTGTGCCAGGCACTTTGGCCAGGGCAGGCTCCAGACTCACTGCCGGCCAGTGCAGTGCCTGCCAGGCACGTTGGACAGGAACTGGGCTCCCAGGGACTTCCTGCCCGGCCAAGTGCGGGCCCAGGCATTGGGACAGGGCAGGGCTCCAGCGACTCAAACTGCCGGCCAGTGCGGGCCAGGCACTTGGGGACAGGGCTGGATCCAGGGCCTCACTGCCCGCGTGCGGTGCCGAGGCACTTGGGACAGGGCTGGAATCCTGACTCACTGCCGCCAATGCGGTGCCAGGCACTTTGGGACAGGGCAGGGCTCACAGGGACTCACGCCCACCAGTGCGGTGCACAGGCACTTGGGACCACGGGCTGGCTCCAGGCTCACTGCCCGGCCAGTGCGGTGCCAGGCCTTTGAACAGGGCAGGGCTCACAGGGACTCACTGCCCGCCAGTGCGGTGCCAGGCACTTTGGACAGGCTGGGATCCAGGGACCACTGCCCGCCATGCGGTGCAGGCACTTTGGAAACAGGACTGGCTCCAGGACCCCGCACCGCCTGCGTGCCGCACTTTGGGAAGAGCTGGGATCCAGGGCCACCCGCCCGGCCAGTGCGGTGCCCAGGCACTTTGGGACAGGGCTGGGCTCCAGGGACTCACTGCCCGGCCAGTGCGTGCCAAGGCACTTTGGACCGGGCAGGGCTCCAGGGACTCACTGCCCGGCCAGTGCGGTGCCAGGCACCAGGGCTGGGATCCAGGGACTCACTGCCCGGCCAGTGCGTGCCAGGCACTTTGGGACAGGACTGGGCTCCAGGGACTCACCGCCCGGCCAGTGCGTGCCAGGCACTTTGGGACAGGACTGGGCTCCAGGGACTCACCGCCCGGCCAGTGCGGTGCCAGGCACTTTGGAACAGGGCTGGATGAAACCAGCGCACCCCGAGATCCCACGCAGGGGAGGCTTAGGGACGCCACCCCCAATTCCTCCACTAGATGGCAGCATCGCCAAGGGGACCACGGGCCTGAGCCCTGGCAGGGAGCCGACCCGCTGGAGAGCCCGGGACCCAGGAGTTCGGGTCCGCCCGTTCTGTGCCCAGGGCAGGGCTCCAGGGCCTGGGGCGAGAGGGGGAGGTGATGGGCAGGCTCAGGATGGACCCTTCACATCATTGCGGGGGGCACAGCTATGCTCCCACGGACGCGTGGTGCCCGACATGGGGTGCCATGGGGCTGTGTCAAGGGTGCTGGGTACCTGCAACTTGTACTGGGCACTGCAGGCACTTGGCACTTGGCACCGCTGGGAGGCCCAGGGGGTCTCGTCACTGCTCAGGGGTGGGGGTCAGGCCCAGGTGATCTCATCGCTGCTGGGGGTGGGGGAGCAGGGCCGGCGCTTCCATTTAAGCGACCTAGGCAGTCGCCTAGGGCACCAGGATGCGGTGGGGGCGGCATTTTGCCACCCTCGGCGGTAATTCAGCGGCAGGGGGTCCTTCCGCACTCCGGGTCTTTAGTGGCAATTCTGTGGCGGGTCCTTCACTCACTCCGAGACCCGCCGCTGAAGTGCCCCCAAGACTGGGAGCCGCAGAAGGCTCCCCCCGCTGCAGAATTGCCGCCAACGATCGGGAGTGGAGAAGGACCCTCCACCCCCGCCGAATTGCTGCTGACCAGAAGCGCAGAAGGACCCTCGCCTAGGGTGCCAAAAACCCTGGCACCGCTCCTGGGTGGCATCAGGCCCAGGGGGTCCCGGCACTGCTCGGGAGGGAGGTCGGGCCCAGGGATCTCAGCACTGCCCAGGGGTGGGGGTTAGGCCCAGGGGGTCTCATCACTGCTGAGGGGGTCAGGCCCAGGGGGTGCCGGCATTGCTCAGGGGTGGGGGTCAGGCCCAGGGGGTGCTGGCACTGCTCGGGGGGGAGGTTGGGCCCGGGGGTCTCGGCACTGCTCAGGGGTGGAGGTCAGACCCAGGGGGTGCCGGCACTGCTCGGGGGGAGGTCGGGCCCGGGGCTCTTGGCACTGCTCAGGGGGGAGGTCGGGCTCGGGGGTCTTGGCACTGCTCGGGGTGGGGGTCAGCCCCAGGGGGTCCCGGCACTGCTCAGGGGTGGGGGTCAGCCACCCAAAATCTGGACCCATTTTTGGAGCTGTGGCCTTGGTGAGCAGGCACACAAGACGATCAGTCAGGGACCGAGGCCAGGCCTCCAGGCGCCACCCCCCTCCAGCAGTGGGTGCTGCCTCCTGCTGGTTGGATTCGCCTCCTTGCTGGAGACAGCAAAATCATCCAGGACACGTAGGGCTGGCTGGCTGGGGGGCTCCTTATGGCCGTGGGGCTCTTTCTGCAGGGCTCTGCTCTGGCCTTTGAAATGGGCCAGCTCCCACCACACAGAATCGTTGTAACAGAATCATTCCCTGGGGAGTGGGGGGGCAGGGGTGTAGTAAGATGAGTCCATGGGACATAAACCCTTGGTATCAGGACCTGGTAGGAGGCCTAAACTAGCGTAATAGTCAAGCCATTGTTAAGCAAAGCTGGGCTGTGAGCCAGAGGCAGGTCCTGCTCACCGATGCTGGCAAGAAGAGGGCTGCCAGAAGTCACTCATACAATGAATATGTTCCAAGACGGCACCAGAACAGCTGGGTACGAGTATCCCACACAGATACCAAGGAACAGGTAGCCCCAGCCTAAAGACGCTATAAAAGAACAATATGATGGATAGACGATATGATGGATAGGCCACATGGAAGGACAATACAGTGGAGACAATAAGATATGAAAGGACAATACGCTGGATAGTTTGTTCGAACCAACCTGTGCCAGGAGAAGGCAACCCCCTAACAGAGGGGCTATACCTCAATGCGACAGGAATGACAAGTAATCTGTTTGTACTTGTGTATAAGAATCATCCCCGAGTGGATGTCGTTGTCCAGCCTAGGGGGCAGTGGAAAGTCCTGCCACTGACTGAGCCAGTCCATTGCCGGGGGCACATATCGTAGTACGTCCTGTAGAGTCTATAGGAAACTCGTACTGTGCTTCGTTTGACAATAAACCTGGCCGGGTGCCTTCATATCTTAGTAGAG
>NC_133770.1:300685382-300745759 GCF_003597395.2 Chelonoidis abingdonii | reverse complement strand
CCCATTCCTACGTGGCAGGATCCCGTTAGCCCTCCGGCACACAGCAGAACACCGGTCGCTCACCTTCAGCTGATTATCCACCATCCCCCCTGCAATCCTGTTCAGAGTCGCTGCTTCCTGGGACAGAGGCCCCCAGGGTGGAAGTACGGCCCTGGTGACTCACAGCTACGTTCCCGGCCTCCGGGCTGAATTGCTGTAATTCATTCCCTGTGGGAACAAGGCCGCACGCCCTGGCAGATCTCCAGTTGCGGCAGAGCGTAGCTGCCTGTCTGCTCAGCAGCACGGGTCACCAGGAGAGCATCGCCCGCTGCTCCAGCCTCAGCACTAACCCCACACTCAGCAGAGCCTAGTTCCAGGTCATGGGCTCTCTCCTGCCGCTCCTCAAAGCCCCCTGCACTGGCCTGGCACAGGAACCCAAGAAACCCGCCAGGTCCCGCTGAGACAAGCAAACGGGGACAGACAGGGAGGCCGAGCGCAGGAGGTGGCTATTCCCCAGGAGCCGAACCCTAGCTGCCCTGGCTCTCACTGCGCTGAGTGTCACATGCGGAGCTCAGCGCCAGGCCACAGACACCAGCTGCCACACGGCTTTCACGTCCCCCCGGCCGACTCCAGCACTTTCACCTCCACGCCAGGATGGAGGGCGGCTGGAATTAATTGGGATGGGAGCTGTTCAGAGATCACAGTGAGAGCAGCCACGTGAGCCCCAGGACAGACACAACCCCTCACGCCTGCCCCAGCCCCGGCCCCGGCCGGCCAGGAATCAAAGGGGCTCGGCTCTCCGGGTGCTGTGCAGGGAGCAGGCACCACACGTGGGGACACGTCCCAGGTTCCACCCTGAGCCCCACCCGGGCCCACCCCCCGGCCGCCAGAGCCGCGGCCCGCGGAACTCCCGGCCACAAGGGGCGGGGCCAAAGCGGGACCAACCCCGCCCTTCCAGCTCCGGAGGCGGGGCCATCTCGGGGCACCGCCCATTCTCCCCACCACTGCAAAAGGGGCGTGCGGGCCAATCAGCGAGCGCTGTGTAGGATGGAGGCGGGGCCTGGATCCCCAGGGGCCCGTCAGAGGGGGCAGGAGAGGCGCCGCGATCCAGCCGGCCCAATCGGCGTTCGCCCTGGTGGAGGGGGTGGAGCCTGAGGGCAGGCGGGCCAGTCACCGCGCGGGTGAGTGAGGGGGCGGAGTCCCGGCGGCCCGTGGCGGCGGTAGCAGGCGCTGACAGCGGCGGTCATGGAGCTGCGGCGGACGGTGAGGAGAACTGCGGGCCCCACGCCTGGGCGGGGGCTGCCGGGACCGGACCCCAGGGCCTGGGTCCCCCTGGCTGCGGGGCGGGAGGCGGCCGGGGCTGGCAGCTCCTCCGCCCGCGGGCTGGCAGCTGGGTTTACGGGATCGCCCCCGCGTGCTTCACGCGGGCTGGCTATTGTGTGCATTACGGTACCGCCCCGGTACGTCCCTCGGGCTCGTTATTGGGTGCATTACGGTACTCCCGCCCCCCTCCCCCCCCGTGCTTCACGCGGGCTGGCTATTGTGTGCATTACGGTACCGCCACGGTACGTCCCGCGGGCTCGTTATTGGGTGAATTACGGTACCCCCTCCCGTGCTTCCCGCGGGCTGGCTACTGGGTTTACGGGATCGCCCCTGCCCCCGCATGCTTCACGCGGGCTGGCTATTGTGTGCATTACGGTACCGCCCCGGTACGTCCCTCGGGCTCGTTATTGGGTGCATTACGGTACCCCCCCCCCGTCGTGCTTCCAGCGGGATGGCTGCTGGGTTTATGGTATCGCCCCTGCCGGCTGTCCTTTGTGTGCATTACAGTACTTAACACCCCCCCCCCCGTGCTTCACGCGGGCTGGCTATTGTGCGCATTACGGTACCCCTTCCCCGTACTACCCGCGGTCTGGTTACTGTGTTTACAGTATCGCCTCGCCTGTTTCTCCCGAGCTGTCTATTGTGTGCATTATGGTACCGCCTCGGTACTTCCCGCGGGCTCGTTATTAGGTGCATTACGGTACCCCCCGCCCCGCCCCTGTGCTTCTCGCGGGCTGGCTACTGGGTTTACGGTATCGCCCCCGCCTCCGCGTGCTTCTCGCGGGCTGGCTATTGTGTGCATTACGGTACCGCCCCGGTACGTCCCGCGGGCTCGTTATTGGGTGCATTACAGTGTCCAGCCCCTCCCCCCCCGTGCTTCCCGCGGTCTGGTTACTGGGGTTACGATATCGCCCCCGCGGGCTGGCTATTGTGTGCATTACGGTCCCCCCCCACACCCCCGCCAACCACTTCCCAAGGGCTGCATATTGTATGAGTACGGTACCCTCCCAACCCCCTCACCGGTACCTCCTGCTGGCTCTTTATTGGGTGCCTTACGGTACCACCCCGCCACCTGCTTCCCCAGGGGTGATTATTAGGTTCATTACTGTTGTGCATTAACTGTACCGCCCCCCCGTTCCCCTGAGTTGCTGGGTGTTATTTGCATTACGGTACCACCCCTGCCCGCCCCAGTTGCTGGTGTTATGTGCATTAGCCGGTACCGCCCCTTCCCGCGCCCCCAGTGCTTGGTGTTATGTGCATTACACGTACCGCCCTCCCCCCCCCAGTGCTGGGTTGTTATGTGCATTTAGGGATACCGCCCTTCCCCCCCCGCCATGTGCTGGTGTTATTGTGCATTACGTCCGCCCTTCCCCTCCCCAGTGCTGGTGTTATGGCATTACGGAACCGCCCCCCCCCAGTGCTGGGTGTTTATGTGCATGACGGTACCGCGCCTTCCCCCCCAGTGCTGGGTGGTTATGTGCATTACGGGACCTGCCTTCCCCCCCGTGCGGGTATTGTGTGCATTCAGGACGCCCTTCCCGCTCCATGCTGGGTGTATGTGCATTACGGTACCCGCCCCGCCCGTCCAAGTAGCTGGGTGTTAGTGCACTATGGACCCGGGCCCCTTTTCCCCCCCACCCCCCCCGTTGGGCTGGGTGTTTTCTTGTGCATTACGACTACCGCCCTTCCCCCCCAGTGCTGGAGTGTTATGTCATGTGACGGTACACCGCCCCCTCCCCGTGCTGGTGTTCTGTGCATTCGGAACTATCCGCCCCCCCCCAGTGCTGGTGTTATGTGCCTTCTCGGTACCGCCCTCCCCCCAGGCTGGGGTTGTATGTGCATTACTGTACCGCCCCCCTCGCCCAGTGCATGGGGTTATGTGATTACCGTACCGCCTTTCCCCCTCCCAGTGCTGGGTGTTATGTGCATTATGGTTGACCGCCCCCCACCCCCAGGCTGGTGTTATGTGCAATTACGGTACCGCCCCCCCCCATGGCTGGTGTTATGTTGCATTACGGTTACCGCCCTTCCCCCCCAGTGCTGGGTATTATGCTGCATTACGGTTACCGCCTTCCCCCCCCCCAGTGACTGGATTATGTGATTACCGGTACGCCCCTTCCCCCCCCAGTTTGCTGTGTGTGCTGTGCATACGACGGTACCACCTCCCCCCCATGTGCTGGGTGTTCTGTTGCATTCCACGGATACCCCCCCCGCCCCCCTCTCCCCAGTGCTGTGTGTTATGTGCGATATACGGTACCGCCACCTCCCCCCCATGCTGGTGTTATGTGCATACGTACACACACCCCATGTGCCAGGTTCGTGGCACAGCCCAGGGTAGCCCAAGCTTCTGTTGCTGCCAGATTCCCCCCCACACCCCGTTCCGGCAATAGCAGCCCTCGGGGGGTCGTCTTCGCCCCGACCGTGACACGTGGCGGAAGCCCCTGTGGCAGCTAGTGTGGATGGGCAGGGAGGCAGATGCCTGCTCCCCGGCGGTGCAGGCCTGGGCTCCCCAGCTGGTCTGCGCCGAGAGGTTTCCCAGCTGGAACCGACCGGGGGCCCTCTGCCCAGGCAGGGCTGGTGCTCTCGTGAGCCCGTCACTCCCGGACAGGGAAGAGGCCGTTTGCGCCGGGCCTCAGATCTGCCCAGCGTGCCTGGCAACTGGAAAAACACCCTAGCTATTGGGAAACAGATTCAAGGGACGTGCCAGGCCGGCTGTGGGGGCTGCGCGCGGGGAGGAGAGGGGGCTGCGGCACAGTGCAGCCTGCAACCGCGTCTTGCATGGGACAGGGCAGGAGGCCCTCCCTCAGGACAAGTGTGTTATCCGGCCTGAGCTGGAAATGCGGGGAAACAGCTGCCTGCTCCTTGCGCGTGCCGTCTGGGCTCCCAGACCAGGTACGGGGGTGCCCCCCATGTGCTGCGCCAGGTGGCAGCTTGCTGCCTCTCCTCTGCTGGTGGCACTGGGGAGGGCGCTGTACGGCAGGAGCCAGGGTGGTGAGCCACGCGTTCAGCAGGTGTGTTGGCAGCTCAGGCGCCAACGGGGGGGAAGCCTCGTGTGTTCGCCGGCGGCTGCTGGGGCAGGGGTAGGGCTCTTCGGGGTGGCACGTGCCAGGGGACCTGCACCAGGAATTGCGGCTCCAGGGCCACGTCGAGGTCCCCAGATCATTTTAATTGCCCTCACAGCCCGGTGTTGGAGCAGCAGCCCTGCTGGCACAGGGCTGGAGGGGATAAAGTGGGGCCACGGGGCAGCCCCACCTCTTTGCGTCAACATGAACTGTGGGAGAAGACAGCGGCGAGCTGGCCCAACCTTATGGCAGGACCCAACCCTTCTCCCGCATCACCCACCACCCTTGAAGCGCAGAGACAACCCCTTCTCCTGCTGCACCCACCACCAGGGACTAGGACCTGACCCTCCTACCCAGGCATCACCCACCACTGCTGGTGGCAGGATCCCGGACCCGGCCACGGCATTTTCCCACCCACCCCACCCTCCCCGAGCCCAGACCTGCGCACACCCTGGCCAGATCACCCGACCAACTAGGGGGCAGGACCCAACCCCCTCTCCTGCTCTGCCACCACCCTGACCGGCGAACTCGACCCTCCTTCCCCACTAATCACCCATCACCCTGGGGGCAGGACCTGAGCAACCCCCCCAGTAATCCACCACCCAGGGACAAGACCAACCCCTCCTGGCTTCACCCAGCCACACCTATGGGGCTAAGGACCCAACCCCCTCTCCCCTTCACCCACCACCCCGAGGGAACAGGACCTACCCCCCCAGCTTCACCCACCACCCATGCAGGCCCGACTCCCCCACCCCCCAGCTCACCCACCTACCCCGAGACAGGATTGACCCCTGCCCCACAAGCTTCACCAACCCATCCGCCTGGGGCACAGGGACTGACCCTCCCCAGCTCGCCCACCACCTTGGGAGGCCCGACCCCCAAGCCTTCACCCCCCCCCCATTGTGCTGTCTCGGGCTTCGGCCAGGTTGAGCTCCAGCTGCCATTTGGTCTCTAGAACCTTTTGACAGAACAAACCAAAGCAACGCCAGGCAGCGTCCCTCTTTGTTTACCGAGTGGGCGGCAGGCGGCTCCGCCCCCGGTGGGCTCGTGCGCGGCGTGCGCTTCTCGGGCTCACCTGGGGGGGGGGGAACGTGTTCTCTAGGCCGGCCGGCCCAGACCCAGACCCCAGCCAGCGCCTGCTTTCTGACTTCCCCAGGGGTTGAGGCAATCTGCTCCCCCGACGTGCGTGCGACACAACACCCGTTTGCACAGCGTAACAACGCAGTGCTGATCCCAACGGTTCAAGCAGGCTGCACGCGCTGCCTCCGCCTCACTGCATCCTCATCTCCTGTGCCCCAGCCCAGGCAGCTGGTGGGAAGGGGGCCTGCTCGGCAGGACTCCTGGGTTCTGCTGTAGGGTGACCGGCTGGCAAGTGTGAAAAATGGGGATGGGGTGGGGGGTGATGGGAGCCTGTGTAAGGCAAAGCCCCGAATATCAGGATTGTCCCTATAAATCAGGACAGCTTGTCACCCTCGTTCAGTGCTCCGCTGCTTTTCTTGTGCCCGGGGGCACGTCACTGCAGAATGCACCGGGGAGGGTGGGAGGCTGAACTAGTGAGTCCTCGTGCGCTGCTCTGCACAGTTGTGGGTGGTGGTCGCCAACAGCCGCTGGCTGCAGCTGTGCTGTTGAGGCGGCAGGCGGTTGCCGGTGCCATGGGGTCTTGGTGCTGCGCTCTGGGACGCTGTGGCTCTGATGACAGGTGTCGGGCACGTTCTGGGTGCCGTAAGCTGCCCTCACAAGAAGCGTGGCCTGCAGTGCAGCCGGGCATGGTGGGATGGGCATGCTGCCAGTTCTGGGCCTCACTGTGTTTCCCTGGGAGCAGCTGGGGTTGGGGGAAGCTCTGGCTGGTGCCTGGGAATGTCTTGGGCCCTGGCAGCTCCGTGCTGCCCAGTGGCAGTGAGTTCCGCAGGCAGTGCTGGGGCAGCCGTTCCTTGCCAGTCCCGCTGATCGTTGCATCTTGACCCCCAGGTGCAGCTCTGCCGCTTTCACTCCCTCCTACTGCAGAGGAGGTGCCCGTGGCAGCCGCCTGCCCTGCACTGCAGACACAGGGCCAGCCCTCCGATGCAACGGTAAGCCCTTTGCCTGGGGAGCTGGGAGCCCTCCAGCCCAGGGGCGGGGGGTCTGTCCCCTTGTTACCCACTTGGGTGGGTTGGAAACGCTCTTCCCCATGGTGCTCACCTCAGGCCTATCTGCACCTGCCTGCCGGGCAGAAATAACGGGGGTAGGAGGGTGGGGGGCAAGCTGAGATTGCTCAGGCAGGGAAAACTGCAAAGACTGGTGGGTTATTCACCCAGCCAGCCACAAAACAGCTTCTCTAATACCTTAGTGGTGACCCAGGAGACAACACAGAGCTCCCTGAGAGCGACCCAGCCCTGGGCTCCCCGACAGCCCAGCCAGACACGCTGAGGATTGCCATTGGGTATAAAGTTCTACCAGTTACCAGGGATCGAACACATCAGCCCCTAGCTCAGTGGATATCTCAGATCTCACTGAAACACAGGCTTCCAGCCAGCTCTTATTAACCAGTCTAAGATTTATTAAACAAGACAAGGGGATCATGGTTAAAGGCTGGTTATACATCCAGATATGAACAGACTCTTTGATCAGTTTCATAGCAGACATGGTGAGCCGCTGAGTGCAGAAAGTTCTTGCCAGAATCGGTGCCTCGGGTTACAGTCCATGTGTAGTTTGTTCTGATCCTTCCACAAGGAGGAGCAGGGGGCTCCAGACTGGAGCTGGACACCTCAGTCTTGCAATTCAAGCTTCCCCTGATGAAGCTTAAGCAGATGTGAGCTACAGGATCAGGGCCCTGGAGTTCCTGTGTAGATCTCCAGCAGGCTGCGACATGCGTTCCTTGCGTGGAGCTTTGTGTATAGCCACGGAACTAGTTGCATTCACCAGCACAAGGTAATTCTCCATTGGGCAGCTCACAAACTTCAATGAGAAACAGAGCCAGTGACATTATCACACCCAGGTTCAACCTACACGGTAATGCCCTGACTGATCTCTGGAGCAATAGGATCTAGTGCAGACAGTGCCGGCCAGGGACCGGCTGGTTACCCGGGAAACCTCTGACACGAGCAACGCCCAGAGGCAATTGGGATTCGCCGCAAATTCTCTTCCCAGGCCAGGTTCTGGGCTCTGCTGTGGCTGGAGCTGTGGGTACGGACTGGCTCAATTGCCATTTACAGACTCCTCTAACGTGTCTGTGAAGGTAGATTTGGGGTCATTTCGCTGGCTAGTCGCGTGACCCTGTCAGACTCCATGTCACAGGGGCTTGGACACTGCCCAGACCTGGCAGCCTCCCCACTGCCGCCCCACTGTGCCACCAGCCGAGGCCTGTTTGGAGAGGGTGTGGCCTGGCTCTGCTGCAGTGGGGGGCAGGGAGGTCCCAGGGGCTGTAGAGGTCACAAGAGAGTGGGGTGGTGATAGGGGGCATGGTGGCATGACGGGGGGCGGGTGGTAGCCACGGGGGGGGCGGAGGTCATGGGCGGAGGTCATGGGGGGGCTCTCACCGCTGTCCCCTTGTCCCCCCCAGCTGGGGTTGGCGCAGGGGGCTGCTGCGGAAGGTGCTACTGGCTGCGGGGCTGGGGCTGCCCCTGGCGGCCGGGACACGCTACGGCTTCGCTGACGCCCAGGAGCGGAGGAAGATGCGGCTGCTGGTGGAAGGCGTCGGGCGCTTCGGCAGGTGGGTGTTGGCCGGGCCCGGGTACAAGGGGCTCCCTCTACACGGGCACCCAGGTGATCCTAGGGCCTGGGGAAGGCATAGGCTCCCAGGCCCCACTGCAGGGGGAATCAGGACTTGTGGGTTCTCTGCTGGCCCCAGGCCAGTCACCGCCCCTCCTTCCACGGCTGTGCTGAGCCATCCCGCCCTGTCCCCACAGGTCCCTGCACCTGGGCATGCAGATCTCGCTGGATTACTGGTGGACGGCCCACGTGGTGCTGCGGGGCGTGGATGAGGTATGTTCCCTGCCACATGGGGACCCGCGTGTCCCTTGGCTGTGACCCAATGCCAGTCCCCTCCCAAGCCAGATGGGTCACTGCCTGGCGCCCTGATCCCACGGTGGTGGGCATGGGGTCAGGGTGCTGGGGGGCACAGATGCTGCCTGGAGGGGTTTTCAGAGGGGGAGTCCTGGGCAGGCCCCGTCTCCCTGGCTGTGCAGCGCCCCCTGCTGGTGAGCATGTCCCTCCATCGCCGCCCTGTTACCCCTCTGTGCTTGGGATATGCCCCCTGCTGGCCAGGACCAGGCGCCTGCGCTCCCTGCTGGCCAGGACCAGACACCCCCTGCTGGCTGCACCCAGGCGCCTGCACCCCCTGCTGGCCAGGACCAGACACCCCCTGCTGGCTGCACCCAGGCGCCTGCGCCCCCTGCTGGCTGTGCCCCCCGCTGCTGACAGCTGCTCCCCGCCACGTGTCCCTGTCGTCAGAACAGCCCAGAGTACAAGGATGTGATGTCAGCCTGTCACCAGCGGGCGGCCGACTGCCTGGTGCAAGGCGCCATCTACAATGGGGGCCTGTACATCAAGCTGGGCCAGGGCCTGTGCGCCTTCAACCACCTCCTGCCACCCGAGTACATCTGCACCTTGCGCGTGCTGGAGGACCAGGCCCTTAAGAGAGGCTGCGGGGAGGTGAGTGCTGGCTCCCTGGGGCTCCTGGGGATGGGGTGGTGAGGGCCGGCTCCCCAGGGCGGAGCAGCGGGTTCCCTGGGGACAGGGTGCGGGGAGGTAAGGGCTGGCTCCGTGGGGCTCCATGGGGACGGGGAGGTGAGGACTGTCTCCCCAGGGCGGAGCAGCGGGTTCCGCTGGGCTCTTAGGGACGGGGAGGTGAGGGCCGGCTCCCCGCGGCAGAGCAGCGGGCTCTGCGGGGCTCCTGGAGATGGGTCTCTCCTTAGGCACCACCATTGTCCCCAGGGAAGGGGCCAAGCTGGCAGCCCTGGAGCCCCCTCTGCCCCTAGCTTCACTGGGGGTGGGCTGGGCAGAGCTCTCTGTTCTGCACACCACTGACTGCTCCTGGATGTTACTGAGCACCCGCCTGGGCCCCCCACCAGCTGGAGCATGGGCGCTGGCTGCTTCTGCAGGCTGGGTGAGGGGGACGCCTGCCCAACAGACCCTCCCAACTCTCAGCACACTGGGTACAGCTGGAAACTCCAGTTTGGTCTCTGCTGCCTTGGGGCCGCTCAGAACCAGCGCCCCCGCATATGGCATCTCTGGCTGCCCTGGCCCTCTCTGGGCACGAGCCGGTGCTGGAGGGCAGCTCCCTGACTGCCAGCGCGTCCCATCTCCTGCCGCAGGTGGATGAGTTGTTCCTGGAAGATTTCAAAGCCACGGCCGACACACTCTTCAGGGAGTTCAACTACCAGCCCATGGCCGCGGCCAGCCTGGCCCAGGTGCACAAGGCCCGGCTCCAGGATGGCACCCTGGTGGCTGTGAAGGTGCGTGAGCTGGAAGGGTGGGTGTGGCTGACCTCCCTCGCTGGGGCTCTGGACCTCCCCTGGGTTCCTGGAGCCAGAGGGGCCCCTGAGTCCTGGCCCCAACGTGGGCTGAGAGCAGCCCCACGTTGCTGGGTGGGAGCAGGGGCAGGCACTTCAGGCTGATGGAGGGGGCCTGCAGGGTGGAGGACAGGCTAGGACCCAAGGCAAGTCCCAGGACTCGCCTACATGGGAAGTCTCCAGCAGCTGCTCCCCCAGGGCTGGGGCCAGGAGGAAGATGGGGGCTCTGCCCCAGGCAGGGGTGTGCAGCATCCAGTATGGAGTGGCCTCGATTCCAGCCGGGAGCCTCCTGGGCACAGATACCCAGCACTCAGAGCCAGGATGCTGCCGGCTCCGTGGGGCTGCAGTCCGAGCCCTGCCTGCAGGGGGCATTGCCCAACCCTGGTGCTGCCAACCCGAGGCCCCTGCTCTGCAGGCAGACGGGGCAGCATGTGGTGGGGCCTGGTCCCAGGCTGGGGGTGGTGAATTGCATTCTGGGCCCTGGGATGCTGGGCATCTCTCAGGGTTCCCAGCGCGCTCTGTCTCTGGCTCCCCAGGTGCAGTACATCGACCTGAGGGACAGGTTCCATGGGGACATCCGCACACTGGAGCTGCTGCTGCGCATCATCGAGTTCATGCACCCCAGCTTTGGGTTCAGCTGGGTCCTGAAGGTACCGGCGCCACCTGAGCCCCTTGGAGCGATACTCAGCTAGTGCCGCAGCAGCCACCCCAGCCCAGGTGCAGGTGTTCCAGGCTCCGTTTGCCCTGGCCACCAGCCAGCTCCTGCCCAGTCAGGCCTGCGCATGGCTCGGGCTCTGAGCACCTGTCCGTGGGCCGTGCCTCAGGCAGGCCAGGAGCTTCCCTTTGTGCCGGCAGGATGAGGCACTGAGCAGGTCCCCCAGCGGCGGGTTGACATAGGGGCAGTCGGTGCCCCATGCTGCGGGCTGCGTGCCCACCTTGGCATGGGAACGCTCGCGCTAGCCTGCCTGCCCCTGCCCTCCCTCTCCGCAGGACCTGAAGGGGACGCTGGCCCAGGAGCTGGACTTCGAGAATGAGGGCCGGAACGCGGAGCGCTGTGCCCAGGACCTTCGCCACTTCCCCTACGTTGTGGTCCCCAAGGTGCACTGGGACAAGTGCAGCAAGGTGGGGACGCAGGAGGGCTGGGCCCCAGCCCCATCTCCAGCAGCCAGTGGGTGGGATGCCTGGTTGCAGGGCTGGGGCAGCTGCAGCCCCCCATCTCCTGGGGCCACCCCCTCACCACCAGACCAGCTCCTCCCTCAAGGGGCCACAGGAGACCCCCTTGCCCTGGTACCTGGACCTGCCTGTACCCTGGGGCCATAGCAGGGGAAGAGGAGCTGCTGGCTGCCCCCTGGGAGAGCAGGGCCCCAGCTCCTCCTGACCCCTGTCTGCTCCCCACAGAGAGTCCTGACGGCAGATTACTGCGAAGGCTGCAAAATCAACAACGTGGAGAGCATCAGGGCGCAGGGGCTGGACCTCAAAGACGTGAGTGAGGCGCTGCCGTTCAGCGAAGTGGGGAGCCCAGCTCCTTGGGGTGACGGGGGACCAGGAAGTAAGGCCCAAGGGGCAGAGTTCCAGTGCATGTTTGAGCTCCCCACCCCCATGCTGCCACTTGTAGCGTTCCTGGGGCTGCGAGGTGGAGACAGTTCACTCCAGAGGCAGCTGCATTCACCGGCAGGCAGACCCCGCCCCCGTTCTGCGAGCACTGCAGAATGGCTGAAGGATGGCACTTGCTGAGGGGCCATCGCTGTTCAATGTACCCTGCCCCTGAGCCCCCTCGGCGTGCTCTGGCTCACCCCCTCTCACCCTCTTGCAGACCGCAGACAAGCTGATCCAGATGTTCGCCGAGCAGATCTTCTACACGGGCTTCATCCATGCGGACCCACACCCTGGGAATGGTACGGGGGCTGGGGGAGCAGGGAAAGGGTCTCCCTGGACCAGCACAGAGGCTGCGATAATGTCACTGCCCTCCATGGGCGCCTTTGTCCCCCAGGCTGGGCCGGGGGTCCCTCCCTGCCCAGAGCGCTGAGGGGAGGCGGCCAGTGGTGGAAGCAGGTTGGGTGCCCAGGCCCAGGGTGCCGTGCAGTGACCCGCTCTGTGTTGCAGTGCTGGTGCGGAGGGGCCCTGACGGGAAGGCCCAGCTGGTGCTGCTGGATCACGGGCTCTACGAGTTCCTCAGTGAGAGGTAGGGACTGGGCGGGAAGCAGCGCTCCAGGGCCCGTCCCCACCCCTGCGGGCAGGGACATGGTTCCACCCCCCATGGGGCAGGCAGCCCTGGGTGACACGGGCCCTCTCCCTGTGGCAGGGACCGGACTGCACTGTGCAAGCTGTGGAGAGCCATCATCCTGCGGGATGACGCGGGCATGAGGGCCTGCTCTGCCGAGCTGGGCGTGAAGGGTGAGTGGGGCTTGCGGGGGCTCTGGGCGGGGGGACACGGTGAGAGGGGCCCCAGGCAATTCCCATGCTGGGGGGCTGGTTCACTCAGACCCTCCGGCCGCTAGCCTGGGCCCCTGGGCTCTGCCCCAGCTCCCCTGACGGCCAGGCCTGGCCTCGCCCCAGATTATTTCCTCTTCTGCGAGATCCTGATGCAGAGGCCCATCCACATGGGGCAGCTGAGGCTGGCCAACATCCTGACGCGGGAGGAGACGCTCTACATGCAGGCCATGGCGCAGCAGCACTTCGATCGCATCATGCAGGTGCTCAAGGACCTGCCCCGGCCCATGCTGCTCGTGTTCCGCAACATCAACACGGTGCGCAGCATCAACATCGCCCTGGGCGCCCCCGTCGACCGCTACTTCGTCATGGGCAAGAGGTGAGCAGGGCTACAGGCCGCAGCAACGCAGCCGAGCCCACGGCGCTGGCATGGGGCTGTGCCCAGTACAGAGGGTGATGCCTCGGGCCTGACCTGGCCCCTCTGTCCCCACAGCGCCGTGAAGGGCTGGAGCAGGATCACTGGCCAAAGATCCACAGGCATCCGCAGCAGCAGCCTCTTCTGCTGGCTCCGGGTGAAGTGGGAGAGCCTCAAGTTCGAGATTGCCCTCAGGTAGGGGGGGCGTGCAGGCTCCCGCACTGGGGTTTGACTCGATTTGGGGGGCGTGCGGGCTCCCGCACTGGGGGTTGACTTGATTCGGGGGGTGCTGCTGGCGCACGCTCCATGCTGGCTCTTGCTTCCTCTCCAGGCAGGAGACGTTCTCCATGAGGCTGATGGCCTCCCTCATTCGCTTCCTCGCCTATGTGGGCTTCCTCTCCGAGAGCGAGCAAATCTACGAGTACCTCCACGCCTAGCTGAGCCGCTATGGAAACGGGCAGAGCCAGGCCTGCTGTGCCTCGCAGGCCGGCTGGATTGGAGGCCAGGGCAGCGCCTTGCCAGCAGGAGCCTGGGCTGTTCCCTGTGGCTGCAGTGGCTCCGGGGGCCACACAGACCCTGATCTTACACTAATAAAACGTGTGTGCACCTGCAGGTGCCCCACAGCGGGTGGTCAGTGGTGCTGCAAGGGGAGCGGCGGGGGGAGCCAGGTCCCCTCACAACATGGCTTTTTGGCAGCTTGTACGGTGGGGCCGGGACACCCACTTCTCCAGCCAGGCGCATGCCTGCCCCTTCACCCAGCCCGCCGCAGCCGGAGGGCCAGCGTCTCTCCCCGGGCCCTGCCCTGTAAGCATCAGCCCCCAGCAAACACCACAGCCACGAACACGTTGTGCTTTTTCTTCACAAACCCCCCCAGTTCGTACAAAGCCAGGCCCAGATGCCAAGGAATTTACAAGAGCTGGGGCAGGCGCTGGCCCCATCCGCCCAGTGTCCGTTAGAAATGAGCCGTGACGCGGTCGATTTCCAGCAAGTCCTCCAGGATCTGCAGGGAAAGAAGCAGGTAGGTGAGGGCAGGGCCCTGCCGACACCCCCCCCCGCAGGCAGAGCCAGGGGCTGGCTACTCACTATGTCTGGTGTGGTGCCAATCTTCTTGGCCAGCTCGCTGCGCTCCATGGCGCTGAGGTAGAGATAACGGCTCAGCAGCTCCCCATCCAGGATGTTGCGGACGGCGTTCTGCAGGATCCGGCGGTCCACATGCAGCATCCTGCGGGAGAGGAGCTGCAGCTACCGGTGGAGGGCCTAGAGGCGGGGCCGTGGGCCAGGCTGGCCTGCCCCCCACTGCTGCCCCCTTCCCACGTTCTCAGGGCACGAAGGCCAGGCTGGCCTGCCCCCCACTGCTGCCCCCTTCCCACGTTCTCAGGGCACACAGGACAGCCCACGTGTCCCCCTGCAGGGAGCAGCTGACCTCGGTGAGGCTGGTGGGAGGGCAGGGTCGTGCTGCAGCCAAGAGGCCACGGGGGCCACCTGGAGCCCCACCTCCTCTTCCCCCAGGGCCGTAGCAGAGGACACCCACTCCCCCTGCATGGAGTCCTAGGAGAGGCTGGCCTGCCCCAGGAGCCCCACAGCCTGCTTCGAGGTCTATCCCCCCCTTGCTGTAGAGTGGGGGGCACCAGGGCTGAGTGACACTGGAGACACTTCACCACATCTCCTGGCAAGGGGCAGCTGAGCCCAGGGCCCTTCCCACTGGCCGAGGGTACTGGGTACTGGTACCCGGCAGCTGATCCCTGGCCCTCCAGGGTCAGGTAGGCTCAATGCCATCTTTCCTTATGGCGCCCACAGAGCTCGGCCCCGGCGCACAGCAGAGGGGAGGGGGGTCTGGCCGAGGGCAGCGGGGCTGACTGGCCCAGGCCGAGGAGGGGAGCAGGGCGGTACCTGAAGGCTCGGGGGTTGAGGCCGGCATGGTGCGACAGCATGGTGGTGAGGGCGTTTTGCAGCATCAGCAGGCGCCGGTAGGTCTTCTCCAGCATGGGCAGGAGGAGGCCGATCCCACCGTCCAGCGTGGCTGGGGAGAGAACGGCCCGTCAGGGAACCCCGGAACGCCCCACTTGGAGGGAGGGCTCCTGGGGCTGGGCCAGCAGCAAGCACTGGGAGTTCAGGGTAATGGACTAGGCGCAGCAGCTGGGACCCAGGTGCCCCCTATAAGATAACACCTTCCACTGCAGCAGGGGGTAGAGACTGGCAGCTCCAGCTCCTTCCCCGCTAGCCCCACCGTGCTGGGACGCACTTCCCACCGCCCCAGGCGAGCCCCTGCTCCCATCACAGGCTGTGCACCCCCCCGGGCCTGACCTGACCTGCCCTCTGGCCCCACAGCTGCACCTGATGCCCACCCCGCCCTTCCTCTCCTTGGCCCGTCACTCCAACCCCATCTCCCCCCATGAGCCACCATGCGGCTTCTCTGCTTCCTGGCACTGAACACAAGCTCCTCCCACGACCCCCGGCAGACCTGCTGCCCCCTGCTTGTCCATCCACGTCTCTTCCTGCTTTGCCTGCCTCCCCAGCCCATGGCAGCCCGGCTGGAGGCCTCTGGGGCAAAGCCTCCAGAGCACAGCCCCACGTGGATGGCAGGCGTGGAGAGTCTCCACCTTCTCCACTCCCCCAAACACGTGGCAGCTGCCTCCGCAGAGGGCAAGCTGCTCTGCTAGGGTGACCAAATCACCCAGGTCAAATATCGGGGGGCGGGGCGGGGGTAGAGGGGGAAAAATGGTGGCAGAGCAAAAAAAAAAAAAAGAAATCCCCCACCCTCAATTCCTCCTCCCTCCGCAAGCGCTGGAGGGAGGCCCGGGAGACTCAGGGGAGCGCGGGGCCGGGGTGAGTGTGAGGCTGGCCTGGCCCCGAGCAGGCAGGACTCGGGCGCGGTACCTGGAGGGAGAGTAGGGGGCGGCCTGCGGGGCCAGGCGGCGGCTGTTCTCCCGACCTGGGCAGCAGGACTCTAGAGCATCGGCTGCAGCAGCTCCCACTGCTGCGGGGGGAGAAAGCGGACGCTGGCCAAGCTCGGCAGCTGCGGCTCTGGCGCCCACAAACCCCCGGAGCCTGGGCCTGCTGCGGGGACCCAGCATGGACGCTGCGCGTGCCCAGCCCCTGGCCAGTCATGTCTGGGCTGGCTGCCCAGCTGGTGCAATCCCGCGGGCGGCCCCGCAGTGGGGGCAGCAGGCCCCAGCCCCCCCGGGTCTCACAGGGGAACGAACGGGGCTAGGCTGCCGATGCCTCCACCGCAGGATTGCACCAGCTGGGCAGCCAGCCCAGACGCGACTGGCCAGGGGCTGGAAGCAGCGTGCGCAGTGCTGGGTCCCCGCAGCAGGCCCAGGGGGTTTGGGCCTGGGCACCATGTGCTTGGCGGCTTCCTTTCCCCGCGGCAGTGGGAACTGCAGCAGCGGCTGCTCTCGAGTCCCGCTGCCCAGGTGTGGAGAACAGCCGCTGCCTGGCCCCACCGGCCGCCCCCTACTCTCCCTCCAGGTACCGTGCCCCGAGTCCTGCCTGCTCGGGACTAGGCCGGACTCTCTCTCACCCTGGCCCCCGCTCCCCTGCGTCTCCTGGGCAGCACATGCTTGCCAAGAGGCGGGGATTTGGGAAGGGAGCCAATGGGGGCAGTGAGGGGGCGGGGATGGCGGCGGGGATTTGGGGAGGGATCCAAAGGGGGAAGAAGGGGGCGAAGTCAGGGCAGGGGAGGGCAGAAGCCCTTCCACGCTCCGGAGCCTTTGCTTGTTTGGTTGGGACACGGGACAAACAAGCAAATATTGGGACAGTCCCGATAAAATCAGGACATCTGGTCACCGTACGCTCGGCACAGGCACCGTCTCAGTTTGTCCAGCTCCTGGCACAACAGAGGCCCGGCCGCAACCCCAGTGCGTGGGTGGGGTCAGAACTGGGCGCAGCGCTGCCCCCCGCGGGCTGGAGCCCAACCTACCGAACCAGGTGATGTGCTTGCTCTCCCAGGCATTGGACTTCTTGGTGCCACCATCGGTGGCCCAGCGGCAGGGCGTCCTCCAGAAGGTGTTGACGTGGGCGCCCACGTGGAAGTCGGCCCTGCGCAGCAGCCGCATCCCACCGAAGCTCTCCTTGGCTAAGAGAAGGAGCAGGAGCAACTCCATCAGAGCGCGGGGTGGCCCATGGAGACTCCAGCTCCCAGCAGGCTCTGCTCTGGAAGCGATGGAGCATGGCATGCTGGGCGCTGGAGTCTCCATGGACTGCAGTCCTGAAGGGGCTGGACTAGCCAGAGTCCCCAGGCTCCCACCCAGCAACGGCTGCGCCAGCAGGAAGGAATTTCCAGCCCCAGGGTCAGGGGGTTGCAGGCTGTTAGATGTTCCTGCGGGTTTGTTTACATGGAGCCCTACACTATTCCTACCTGGCGCTGCAGCAGGCCAGAATCAGAGCTCCACGGGGAACAGCCGCAGCAGGGCCGACCGATCGCCCATCTGGCCTAGTAACCTGTCTTCCAGCAGTGGCTGGTGCCAGGTGCTTGAGGGGGGATGAACTGAATGGGGCGATTCAGTGACCCGTCCCGTCAGCCAGTCCCTGGTTCTGGCAGTTGGAGGCTCACGGGGGGTGTCCCTGGCGAATTAGACCCTGGGCTAATTAGAGGCAAGGTGGGTGAACGACAGATTGCCTGGCCCTCACCCACAGAAGCTGGCCCAATAAAAGCTGTTCCCTCCCCCCGACACGGCTCAGCCGGCAGCTGCTGATGGACTTGGCTCTTCTCCAGCCTGTTTGGTTGGGCTTCCAAAGCACCAGACAAATACGAGTGTCTTCATGTCCACGCTAGAGGGGAAGGGACTGGCCCCCCCCAAGTCCCAGAGCGAGTCGCTGGGTGAGCAGGGGCTACCCCAGTCCTGCGCACTAGCCAGCGGCGCCCGCAGGCAGGGGGCTGGCTAAGAAGCGGAGGAGGCAGAAGGCCTTACCTTCAGGCAGATACATATAGACCATGAGGTTGCGATCGCGATCCGACACTGCGGGGAGAGAGCAGAGAGCAGCAACGTTACTCTGGGCAGCATTTCAGTCCCACCAAACACACAGAGCTAACCCAAGAGCCCCCCGCTCTGGTGGGCACGCTCAAGCTCCCTGCCCTGGGGGGCATGCTCCAGGCCCCCCCTGAAATGGGGGGCACGCTCCAGCCCCAATCCTGAAGCTCTGCCCTCAACACCCCCAGCAGCTCTCAGTTCTCGACACAGTCACAACACTGAGCAGAGGGTCTCAAGCAGTTCCGGCCCCACCAGCTCGCCCAGCTGGGACTGGGGCTGCCCATGGGGGTCTCCCCTCCTTGCTGGCCTCCATGATCCCACGGCACCGGGCAGGAGGCCTGGCCGAGCCCTACGTGCAGGGGACGAAGGAGCAGAACCTACCCAGGAAGCCCAGCTGGTCGGTGTCCACCATGAAGTCCACGCTGTACACCTCCAAGGGCTTGGCATCCTGCGGCAGGAGAACCAAGGGTCACAGGGAGCACACAGCCGCAGGCGGGGGCCCAGCACTGTGTCATGGAGCGACTATGGTGCCAGGCTGAGCCCTGCTCTTGGCCCCTGACAGCCCACCCCTACCCAGAGCCTCTCCACCCTCCCAGCACCTCCCGCACCCGGCTGACGAGCGACAGCGTCTTGCTCTCCTCCTGGTAGCGCAGCAGCGAGATGCTCTTCATGACGTCGGCCGCCAGGATGAAGTTCTTGACGCTGATCATCTGGTGGATGTAGAGCTGCGTGTCGATGAAGGCCATGCCCGTCAGGTCGTTGTCCTTCAGGCTCCACAGGAAAATCTGCAAGGGGCAAGAGCACGGGGCTCACGCCATGGACTGGCAATGCGCCAGGGGGCAGAGTGCCTGAGCCAGGGACCGACTGGAACCAGTACCCTGGAGTACCCTTGCCCACCCGCCTCTACCCTGGGGCTGGTCAGAGCCAGTGCTGCCAGAGGGGACAGGCCCTGTACCCCATAACCTCCCCCCCAACCAGCCATTCCCCACCCCCTGGGGCTGGGTCAGAGCCAGTGCTGCCAGAGGGGACAGGCCCAGTACCCCATAACCTCCCTCCCAACCAGCCATTCCCCACCCCCTGGGGCTGGGTCGGAGCCAGCACTACCAGAGGGGACAGGCCCTGTACCCCATAACCCCACCCCAATCAGCCATTCCCCACCCCCTGGGGCTGGGTCAGAGCCAGCGCTGCCAGAGGGGACAGGCCCTGTACCCCACTCCCTGCCAGCCCACGCTAAAGGCAGCGGCTGCCCTGTGGTGTGTGAGGCTGGCACTGGTTCACGCTCAGACCCCACCGCCCAGGGCGCTTGGTCCCCAAGACCAGCTAGAGGAGACGGGACTCTGCTCCCCAGGTGGTGCCCTCCCTGAATCGGGGCCGCTAGCTGCTGGGATGGAGTGGCACCAAGGGCCCGTTTCTTGCCCACAGCCCCCTCTGGACCAGGCTCCTTGGCAGTTTTGTGCCATTTCCCTGCAGCTGGGGAGGACCCTGAGAGGCTCCTGGCGCCCCCTGCTGGCCCAGCTGGGGAACGGGCCCCTCACCTTCTGGCCGATGGCCGACACCAGGTAGCCGTGGCAGTGGCAGAGGGCCGTCACCGGGCCCTTCTGCTCCTTCTCATACAGCACCTTGAACTTGTTCTTGGTGAGCGGTTGTCCTGGCTCCGGCACCACCTCAATGATGTCCATGATGAGGATCTGCAGAGATGGGCGGGACGGGGGGCTGTGAGTCAGGGACAGTTCCTTCCTGGCTGCCCTGACAGCCTAGCCCGGTCCCAGGGCTGCCCTCGCCGAGATCCACACACCGGCCTGGGCTGTTGGAGGGGGGCGACCCACCCCCGCGCCCTGTCGGGAATACACGAGCTCACTGGTCCTGTGGCAGAGCGCGCCACGGCGAGAGCAAGCCCCACAAGGAGCCCAGCTCCATGGAGACAGCCTGGGAAGCGACACCCCCCTTCCCCCTGCAGGTATCTCTTGGGCACAGCCCAGCAGTCCCCACACGGCGACCTGGCCAAGCGCTGGGTGCAGATGATGGCTCCACCAGGGGCAGCAGAGTCCAGCCCCCATCAAGGTGAAGGGGCAGCCAGGAGGCAGGGGGATGGGTTCACTAGGGGACGCTGTGGTGCAGGGAGTGGGGCAGGAGGAAGTGCAGGGAGAGGACGAGGGAGGCCAAGCCCCAAGCCAGCCCGCACTCACCCGGCCGCGGCAGGTCACCTCCTCGCCCTGCATGAGACATGTGCCGGCGGCAATGTAACCCTTCAGCCCCGACACCGTTTCCTCACTCTTCAGCGACACCGTCTTCATGCAGGTCACATGCTCCCACTCCTCCAGCTCGATCCTGGGCAGGCGGGAGAGGCAGGCACAGGTCAAGGCAGCAGGGAGCCCCACACCAGAGCGGCCGGGGCCAGGGCTCACGGCACCAGGCTCCTGCCCCAGACACAAGCACTCACAGTCCTGCCCCAAACGTCTCCCTCTGTTGTGGGGGGCAGGGGGAGGCCAGCACCTGCTTCTAGCCCTCTGCCCTCCTGACGCAGGGCCAGGCCCTCACCCATGCAGCACTCCCAGGGCTGGGCCCTCGTCCCCCCTGCCTGGCAGAGCCCATCTCCAGGAGAGGAGCACCAGGGCCCTGCCCCGCTCGCAGGCCCTTACCGGGTGTTGGGGATGGTCTCCCAGCTCACGGGCGAGATCAGCTGGATGGAAAAGGCCTCCTGCTGCGGGTGGATGTAGCGCTCGTCTGGGGGAGAGACCAACACAGCTCCAGTCCCCAGCTGGCCCCCAGGACAGGCGAGGGGCTGGCACAGACACAGCAGCCCCCTGCCAGTGTCACACACCAACGCTGCATCCCACAGCTCTGCCCCGGAGACCCCCCAGGAGTCTGTGGGCTGGGGGGACCTTCACAGCCATTGGGGCTCTTGCTCCCAGGGAGCCGGGCCATGGGGCCCGCACAGGACAGGGAGTGCCGGCCCAAGCCTGGCCCATAACTGCCCCACAGGAACTGCTGCCAGCACTGCACACCCAGTGCCAGTGCGCTCCCCACACATCCCTCCCCAAGTGGGGCAGGTCTCTGCTCACCCCGCTCGATGCTCTCAAACTCCTTCTCCTCTCCTGTCATGCGGGGGATGCGGGTGCAGGGGTTCACGACACTGGTGGCCACAGCGTAGACCTGCCAGAGACGCAGCCGTTAACAGGACGGCAGGGCGCAGCACGAAGACCGGGGGGGTCCCTCCACCACCTCCCTGACTGCTACAATCTGCCAGCCACGCAGCGTGGACACAGGAGACAGCAGTGCTCCCCAGGGGCTCCCCTCCCCCTTGGTTGGCATCATGTGGACTGCTGGCAGGGGGCCTGCGGCATGGAGCAGAGCCAGGCAGGAAGGGCAGGACAGGTCTGAAGCGCCCCCTTTGGGGGCTGTGCCCTACAAGATGCCCCTTGGCCAGGACGAGGGAGAAGCAGCACTGCCTGCAGAGTAGTGGGTCCTGGGCCGGCAGAGCTGAGCTATCGGGGGACGTTGTGCCCCAGAAGGGACTCCACACAGCAGGGCTGTCCCAGCAGCACCCCGGTACCTTGGACTCCACGTGATAAGCCACGTAGTGCGTGGTACAGCGCAGCGGGATCTTCCTCACAGGCCACGGAGCGTCGTAGGACAGGTACGCAGGCAGGACACTGATCCGCAGCTCCCCCTGCGAGCAGAGCCCACGATCAGCCCCTCCCTTCAGTTCAGCCCCCCAACACACACACCCCAGAGAGAAGAGCTGCTGGCCAGGACATGCTCTGATGGAGCAGTGCATGCTGGGACCTGTAGGCCCTCTGCGCCCCACCTCCACAGAGCCCAGACAGCATCTGTCTGCCTTGTGGGGCCCTGGGCTCTGCCCTCAAGCCAGCCGTGCCCCACATACCTGCCGGTTGAAATAGAGAAAGCCCTTGGGGCAGTTGACGTTGTGGAAGGGAGCAAAGGACTCAATCAAGCCGTCAATCGTCATGGGGTGCAGGCGCAGGGCCCCCCGGGCCGTCACCAGCAGCCAGTGAGGGGAGGGCCCACAGATGAACACCTGGGAGCAGAGCCAGCACCGGGGTCAGAGTGGGTAGCCCAGGGCTCGCTGCCAGGGTGCTTCGGACCAGGGGCTCCCACTCGGCCTCTCCATGGGCTCTTTCCCGGCCAGCAGGCCAGCTGCAAGGCAGGGCTGACTCACCAACCCACAGCCCCTGGCCATTCCCAGGAAGTCTCCCCTCCAAGTGCTGGCCGAGCCAGCCCCTGCTTAGCTTCGGGGCTCTCACAGGACAGCAGCCTGCAGCAGGAGGTCGGGAAATCCTGCTGCATCACCTCCCAAGTGCAGCAGCCTAAGCGCCAGGACGTGCCCAACCCCCCACCGGCACCCAGGGGGTCTAACTGCCCCAGAGACCTGCCCAAGCGAGGCTGCCCCACCGGCTCTTTCCCGCGGTCACCCAGCCCCTCAGTACCAGCTGCTGAGCCTGGGGCCAATCTGAATAGTGAGGGACTGACCCAGGGGCAGCTTCTGCTGCCCTGGCAGTGACTCTGAGCCAGGCCTGCCCCCGCGGCTTACCCCTGAGTAGCCGTAGATGTCCTCGAAGTAGCGGAAGCGGGCGACCCGCCCCCGCGCACCCCCCGACTCCTCGCCCCCTGCGCTCTCCGATTTCTTTTTGGACAGTTTCAGCTTCTTCTCCCGGAAGTTGATGTTGTGGGGGACCTGACAGGGAGGAGAGATGGTCACAGATGGGCGAGGGCCTCCAGGCACCAATGGGACCGGAGCCCTGCAGCTGAGCTAGGAGGGTGAGCACCAAGCGGGGAACCCACATGACAACTGGGGACTCCCCCCCCAGTTCTCAATGGCCCTGCCCAGCGCTGGCCCCTGGGGAAGCAGCTGGGTGCAATCCAAGCTGCAGCCATTCAGCTGCTTTGCACCTGCGACACTAACACTTCAGATCAGGGCACTCGCCCTAGACAAGTCCCCCAGAGAGGAACAAGCTGCCTGGGAGTTTTACCTCCCACTGGGGCAAGATGGTGCATTGCATGCTGGGAGCATATGGATGGGACCTCGAGAGGTCGTCTAGTCCAGCCCCCTGCACTCATAGCAGGACTGCGTATTATCTAGACGAGGGGTCGGCAACCTTTCAGAAGTGCTGGGTCGAGTCTCCATTTATTCACTCTAACCTAAGGTTTCGCGTGCCAGTGATACATGTTAATGTTTTTAGAAGGGCTCTTTCTATAAGTCTATGATATATAATAAAGTATTGTTGTATGTAAAGTAAATAAGGTTTTTAAAACCTTTAAGAAGAAATTTAAAATTAAATTAAAATGCAGAGCCCCCCCGTACCAGTGGCCAGGACCCGGGCAGTGTGAGTGCCACTGAAAATCAGCTCGTGTGCCGCCTTTGGCACCTGTGCCATAGGTTGCCTACCCCTGAACTAGCGCGTCCCTGACAGGTGTTTGTCCAACCTCCTCTTAAACATCTCCAACGATGGAGATTCCACAACCTCCCTGTGCAATTTATTCCAGTGCTTCACCACCCTGACAGTCAGGAAGTTTTTCCTAACAGCCAACCTAATTCTCCCTTGCTGCAATTTAAGCCCATTGCTTCTGGCCCTGTCCTCTAGGATTAAGGAGAACAATTTTTCTCCACCCTCCTTGTAACAACCTTTTATGCACTTGAAAACTGTTCTCATGTCCCCTCTCAGTCGTCTCTTCTCCAGACTAAACAAACCCAGTTTTTTCACTCTTCCCTCACAGCTCATGTTTTCTAGACCTTTACTCATTCTTGTTGCTTTTCTCTGGACCTTCTCTAATTTCTCCACAACTTTCCTGAAATGTGGCGCCCAGAACTGGACACAACACTCCAGTTGAGGCCTAATCAGCACAGAGCACAGCAGAAGAATTACTTCTGGAGTCTTGCTTACAACACTCCTGCTAATACAGCCCAGAATGATGTTTGCTTTTTTGCTACAGTGTTACATGTATGTTGTTACAGTGTTGTATGTGTGCAACTGATTGTTCTTCGAGTGCTTGCTCGTATCCATTCCAATTAGGTGTGCGCGTGCTGCGTGCACGTTCACCGGAAGATTTTTACCCTAGCAACACTCGGTGGGTCGGCTGGGTGCCCCCTGGAGTGCCGCCGCTATGGCGCCGGATATATACCCCTGCTGACCCAACCGCCCTTCAGTTCCTTCTTACCGCCCGTGTCGGTCGTTGGAACAGTGGAGTGCGGTTTTACTGACCTCCACCTCCCTCGCTACTCATAGTTCTCTAGTTATTTTTGTGTGTATATAGTTCAAAGTTATATAGTTATAGTTAATTTTTATTGTTCATAGTTAGTGTATATAGTTAAGAGGGGTTCGGGGATTAGCCCCTTCCCCGCACCCGGTGCTGGGGCCCCAGGTTCACCAGGTTTCAAACTGTGCTTGGCCTGTCACAAGCCAACGCCGACAGGAGATCCACATGACTCCTGTCTTAAGTGCCTCGGGGAATCTCACCTGGCAGGTAAGTGTTGCATTTGCAAGGCTTTTAAGCCGAGAACAAAAAAGGAACAGGACTTTCAGCTAAAACAGCCCCTCATG
The DNA here is from genome assembly GCF_003597395.2 of Chelonoidis abingdonii. NCBI lineage: Eukaryota > Metazoa > Chordata > Testudines > Testudinidae > Chelonoidis > Chelonoidis abingdonii. The sequence goes on along the minus strand of NC_133770.1, from coordinate 300,721,528 downwards.
GAGGCAGCTCTTACCCCTCCGCCTTTGGTACCGAGCGCTGGTCAATCAGCGGGCAGAAGCACCTCCTCAGCACCGGATCGCGCCAGTATTGCCAAGGCCTCTCAGCACCAGCCGTCGCCGGCACCGAAGTCGACTTGGCACCGCTCCCTCCCCCCAAGGTCAAGAAAGCCTAAGACTCCTGCTGCTTCTGTGCCACCTGCACTGCAGCCAGAGAGCTCGTCTAAGTCGGATCGCCCGGCACCAACACCTGCCGTGGCACCGACGATGTCGGCACCATCAATTCCGGTCCCACAAGGGCCGTTGAGTCCGATGCCTGTCAGCTCCCCAGCGCGAGGCATGGTTGAGCTTACTATTCCATCCACGCCGGAGACACTCTCAACGGCAAGGGATCTGATTGCCATGACAGAGTCGACACTGCCTCAACCCCCAGCACCGCCAGTGCGGGTAATACAGTCTATCAGCAAGCCTGCCTTGATAAGACCATCCTCTGTCGGCACAGCAGAGCGGCACCGTTCACGATCACGTTCCCGCAGTTGTTTTAGGTCCCGTCAGCGCTCCCGCTCCTGACACCGCTCACAGTCCCAGCACCGTTCTCCTCCTCGGTACTGGTTGCACTCGCGGCACCGTTCAGTATCCCATTCACCGGCCCACTACTCTTGGCACCGCTCCTGCTCCTGGCACCGCTCCAGGCACCGTGACTCCCGTGGCCGCTCCCAACATTGAGCCTCAAGATCTCGGTCGACCTCCCGGCACCGCTCCGGTCGCAGGTCCCGATCGCGTTCTCGGTACTGTTATGCCTCCCGGTACCGGTCCCTGGTGCCGAGTAGAGCAAGGTCCGATAGAGACAGGAACTCTGCCCAGGGCTTTTCAGCGCCTCCATGGCCATCCAGACACGCATCAGTGTCATCCCACGCGGACAGTTTTTATGCACAGGACCGCGATTCCGATGTGCCCACCAGAGTCTTCCAAGAGACCCATGCCCAGGATCAAGGCCCCCATCAGTGGTCTTTCTGGACACCTTGGGCACACCACCAGGCCCAAGGCTTACCAGTAGTTCCGTCCCGCTCTGTCCCATCAGAGCACCGAGTGCCAGAGATGACAGTTAGCCATCCTCCTCCGACTGCTCCGGAAGAAGCCCCAGCTCCCCCACCGGACTCCCAGGTGCCACTGGAGCAGGTCATCCAAGAGCAAGAGGCCACATAGGACCCGCTCGTCACCGGCATCTCCTCTTCCTCTTCTCCAGATGAGGCGGTGGCAGGAACATCCTCCTCGGGCCCTCCTCCAATCAACCTGAGAGCCCATCAGGACCTCCTAAGGAGGGTAGCACTCAATATGAACCTCCAGGTGGAGGAGGTCCTGGAGGTAGAGGACCCAGTAGTGGACATTCTGTCAGCGGATGCCCCCACCAGAGTGGCCCTACCGTTTATTCGGACCATCCAGGCCAATGCCGATACTATATGGCAGTCTCCAGCTTCTATTCCTCCTGCGGCCAGGGGAGTCGAGCGTAAATACATGGTGCCCTCTAAAGGGTACGAGTACTTGTATGTCCATCCTCTTCCCTGCTCACTAGTCGTCCAGTCTGTTAATGAGAGAGAATGCTACAGCCAGCAGGCACAGGCCCCGAAATGGAAGAAGGCTAGGCGAATGGACTTAGTCGGCCGCAAAGTGTACTCAGTAGGTGCCCTACAGCTCCGGGTGGCAAATCAACAAGCCCTGTTTAGCCGCTATAATTATAAACACCTGTGTGGTGGTGGGTAAGTTTACGGAGCTTCTCCCTCAAGACTCCCGCCAAGAGTTCACTGCCCTCTTGGAGGAAGGGAAAAAGGTGGCCAGAACTGCCCTCCAGGCCTCGTTGGATGCGGCCGACTCAGCAGCCAGGACTCTGGCCTCGGGTGTTGCCATGAGGCACATCTCATGGCTTCAGGTTTCAAGCCTCCCACCAGAGTTGCAGTATACCATTCAGGACTTGCCATTTGATGGTAAAGGTCTCTTCTCAGAAAAGACTGACCCCAGGCTGCAAAGCCTGAAGGGCAACAGGGTCATAATGCGCTCTCTCGGCATGCATACGCCGGTGACCCAATGCAGGCCTTTCCGTCCCCAGCCTCACCGCCCATACTCTGCGCCTAGACAAAGACAGGACTTTGGCAGGCAACGCGGCCGAGGTGGTCATAGACAACAATCAGGACCTAAGGGGGCCAAAATCAGGGTCCCTCGAAACCACCAGCCGGACCAAAGACGAACTTTTGAAGGTGCGCCCGACAGCGCAGTACCAGTTACAGGCCAGGATCCTTCTCCAACCGTCTTTCCTACTTCCTCCCAGCGTGGTCCCAGTTAACTTCAGATTGCTGGGTCCTACGCACGGTGGAGTATGGGTATCACCTCCAATTTATTTCAACCCCGCCCTCCCACCCCGTCCCTCTTCAGGGACCCCTCTCACGAGCAATTCCTCTTGCAAGAGGTGGGGATGCTCCTCGCCATGGGAGCTATAGAGGAGGTACCAAAGGACTAAAGGGGCAAGGGGTTTTACTCCCATTATTTCCTAATCCTCAAGTCGAAGGGAGGTCTCAGACCTATCTTAGACCTGCGAGGACTCAATCAGTTTATGACAAAGTTGAAGTTCTGCATGGTATCCCTGGGGACCATTATCCCGTCCTTGGATCCTGGAGATTGGTATGCTGCCCTCGATATGAAGGACGCGTACTTTCACATCACCATTTTTCCTCCATACAGGAGGTACCTCCGCTTCGTAGCCAACCGTCAGCACTTCCAGTTTACGGTCCTGCCGTTTGGCCTTTCTACAGCCCCAAGGGTATTTACAAAGTGTATAGCCGAAGTCGCCGCCTATTTCCGCCAACGTTGGATACACGTTTTTCCATATCTGGACAATTGGCTCATCCAAGGGGCCTCCGAGACACAAGTCACCCACCATGTGGGCATCGTCAAGGACCTATACACACATCTAGGCCTGATGATCAATATAGAAAAATCCACTCTGGTTCCTACGCAGAAGTTAGACTTCATAGGAGCTATCCTGGACTCCAATCTAGCCAGGGCCTGCTTACCACAGCCGTGGTTTCAGGCGATTGCAACAATCATCTGAGGTCTACAGAATTTCCCGACGACCTCGGCTCGCACTTGTCTCAGTCTCCTGGGTCACATGGCTGCCTGCACGTTCGTAACCAAATACGCCAGACTCCGCCTCCGTCCTCTCCAAGCTTGGCTCAACTCGGTATACCACCCTGGCAGGGACCCAATAGACAAGATAGTCACCATTCCCCCGAGCACCCTAGGCTCCCTAGACTGATGGCTAACTCCCTCCCTGGTGTGTACAGGGCTGCCGTTCCATCCGCTCCAGCCCTCAATGTCCCTGATGACGGACGCGCCATCTCTCGGCTGGGGTGCTCACCTCGGACAACTTTGTACTGAAGGCCTCTGGTCATCTCAGAAGCTGGCATTACACATAAATGTCCGAGAACTGAGAGCAGTCCACCTGGCGTGCCAGGCGTTCCAGCAACGTACAAGGCCGTTGTGTCTCAGTGTTTACAGACAACACAACGGCCTGTACTACATAAACAAGCAGGGAGGGACACGATCCTCCCCCGTTTGTCAGGAGGCCATCCAACTCTGGGACTTTTGCATAGCCCACTCATTAGACCTGGTAGCGTCCTTTCTCCCAAGGGTTCGGAACACTCTGGCGGGTCGACTCAGCAGGTCCTTCCTGTCGCACGAGTGGTAGATCCGCCCGGACGTTATTCATTCTGTTTTCCAGAAGTGGGGATTTCCCCACATAGACCTGTTCACTTCCCGCGCGAACAGGAAATGCCAGATGTTCTGCTCCTTCCAAGGTCTCTCCCCAGGATCGATCTCGGACGCTTTCCTGATGCCGTGGAAGAGCCAGCTGCTTTATGCCTTCCCACCGTTCCTGCTGGTTCACAAGGTCCTGCTAAAACTCCGCAGGGACAGAGCGCGCCTAATCATGATCGCTCCAGCATGCGCCAGCTAGCACTGGTTAACAGCTTGCTCGAACCCTGTCGATAGCCAACCCAATTACCCTGCCACTCCACCCAGACCTCATAACTCAGGACCATGGCAGGCTTCACCACCCAGACCTGCAGGCCCTTCACCTCACGGCGTGGCTGCTGCATGGCTAAACCAGTCAGAGTTATGTTGCTGTCCATCAGTACGACAAGTTCTCCTGGGTAGCAGGAAACGTTGACTGGGTGGAAGGTATCTGGCCAAGTGGAAGCGTTCCTCCTGCTAGTGCGAAACGCATAATCTTACTCCTACTGAGGTCTCAATTCCCTCTATTTTGGACTAACTCTGGTCTCTCAAACAGCAGGGCCTAGCAGTACCATCACTGAGGGTGCACTTAGCAGCCATCTTTACCTTCCACCCAGGGGAAGATGGCCATTCCATGTTCTCACATCCTATTGTTTTGAGGTTCCTCAAGGACTTGGAGTGCTTATACCCCCAAGTACGCCGTCCAGCCCCAACCTGGGACCTCAACCTGGTTTTAACCAGGCTTATGTCTCCCCCATTCGAGCCATTAGCAACCTGCTCGCTACTCTACCTGTCTTGGAAGACAGCTTTCCTCATAGCTATTACATCGGCCAGACGAGTCTCCGAGCTTAGGGCTCTTACGGTGGATCCGCCGTACACTGTGTTCCACAAGGACAAGGTGCAGTTGTGGACACACCCGGCATTCCTCCCTAAGGTGGTTTTGGCCTTTCATGTTAACCAGGACATCTTTCTCCCGGTCTTCTTCCTGAAGCCACACTCGACGCGACGGGAGCAACAATTGCACTCCCTGGACGTCCGTAGAGCGCTCGCATTTTATATTGAGTGAACAAAACCCTTTCGTAAAACGTCCCAACTCTGTCGCGGTAGCAGACCGAATGAAAGGCCTATCTGTTTGCTCTCAGAGGATCTCATCTTGGGTGACAGCGTACATCCGCACTTGTGGCTTGGGGAAATATGAGCCAAATTATAACATCACCGCGCATTCTACCAGGGCTCAGGCTTCATCTGCCTCCTTCCTGGCTCGTGTACCTATTCAGGAGATATGTCGCGCAGCTACCTGGTCTTCAGTCCACACCTTTGCTTCACATTATGCTCTGGTTCAACAGTCCAGAGATGACGCAGCCTTTGGCGCAGCGGTTCTGCACGCTGCCCCATCTCACTCCGACCCCTCCACGTAGGTAAGGCTTGGGAATCACCTAACTGGAATGGATATGAGCAAGCACTTGAAGAAGAAAAGACGGTTACTCACCTTTGTAACTGTTGTTCTTCGAGATGTGTTGTTCATATCCATTCCAAACCCGCCTTCCTTCCCCACTGTCGGAGTAGCCGGCAAGAAGGAACTGAGGAGCAGATGGGTCGGCAGGGGTATATATCCGACACCATAGCGCCACCACTCCAGGGGGCAGCTAGGATATGTTGCTACGATAAAAATATTCCGACGAATGTGCACGCGGCGGGCGCACACCTAACTGGAATGGATATGAGCAACGTCTCGAAGAACAACAGTTACAAAGGTGAGTAACCGTCTTTTCCTGCCTAAGTGGAGCACTTTGCATTTGTCCTTTGGATGAAATTCAATATTTACTTCAGACCGTTTCTCCAGTTTGTCCAGATCATTTTTAATTTTAGTCTTATCCTCCAAAGTACTTGCAACCTCTCCCAGCTTTGTATTTGTCCACAAACTTTATCAGTGTACTCTCTACGCCATTAGCTAAATCAGTGATGAAGACATTGAAGAGAACCGGACCCAGAACTGATCCCTGTGGGACCCCACTCGTTATGCCCTTCCAGCATGACTGTGAACCACAGATAACTACTCTCTGGGAACGGTTTTCTAACCAGTTTTGCACCCACCTTATAGCAGCTCCATCTAGGTTGCATTTCCCTACTTTGTTTATGAGAAGGTTGTGCGAGACAGTATCAAAAGCCTCACTGAAGTCAAGGCATACCACATCTACCGCTTCCCCCCATCCACAAGGCGTGTTAACCTGTCACAGAAAGCTGTCAGGTTGGTTTGACAGGATTTGTTCTTGACAAATCCATGGTGACTGTTACTTATCACCTTATCTTCTAGCCGTTCACAAATTGATGGCTTAATTATGTGCTCCAGTATCTTTCCAGGACAGAAGTTGAGCAGACTGGGCTGTAATTCCCCATGGGGGACACGCTCCCATTGGCATGCAGGGCAACTAAAAAGCAGAACTTTGTGGTGCTTTGGGCCCCCCTGCTCCCTATCAGCTGGGCCTGACAGCAGGAGGACACATGGGCAACCTCAAACACTCCCCAGTTACCTTCTTAAACCGGACTTTCAGGTTACTCTGGCCCAGCTGGGAGTCGTGGCTGAAAGCCTCGTAAATCAGCAGCTCCTGGTCCACGTGAACCTGCCAACAGGATGAGAAGAGCTGAGACTCCTGCCCCTCCTGCCCCACCCAGAAGCCACCCCTCCCCCACCATACCCACAGGTCACACTCGCCCCAGCTCCAGACAGCGGAGCCGGGGAAGTGGCAGGAGGTTTGTGAGGCCGTGCTGTGAAAGACAACCTACCCAGCGATCGCAGGGTTGGAGTAACCCCAGTGGGTCCGACCCCCAGGGACGGGCAGGCCGGTCCCCCTCAGAGAGACACCCCACGGATGGGCAGACTGGTCCCCCTCAGACAAACCCCCCAGGGACGGGTAGGCCAGTCCCCCTCAGACAGACAGAGACGCCCCAGGGACGGGCTCCCACCACTCCTAACCAGCGCTCGCTTCTGCCTCGAATGTTATTTTAATATTCAGCGTACGTTTCCCTTTGCTCCATCCCCTGCTCGTCCCCCCCCGCCCCTCCCCACACACACACATATGCTGGCCGGCCAGAGCACTACAGCCCCCATTCCCACGATGCCCTCCCGCCCCTCCCCGCACATACATGCTAGCCAGCCAGAGCACTACAGTCTCCATCCCCGCGCTGCCCCCCCAGCGCACTCACGCTGGCCGGCTGGCTGCCCCTCCCAGCACACTCTGTAAGTGTACTATCTGTGCCGTTAGCTAACTCGTTGTGAAGATACTGAAGAGAACCGGACTCAGAACCGATCCCTGCAGGACCCCACTCGTTAGGCCCTTCCAGCCTGCCTGTGAACCACTGAGAACTCCTCTCTGGGAACGGTTTTCCAACCAGTTATGCACCCCCCTGCCGCAGTAAGCAGCCATCTGCACCCCAACCTGCAGCCTCCTCACCGCGTCCCTGCCTGGTAACGTGCACACAGCGCCGGGGAAGCCTGCCCATGACCCAGCTCACCAGCAGGTACGGCCGGCTCTGCCGATTGCCCAGTGCGACCAGCAGGACCTCCTTCACCAGGGGCATCTCCCCCTGCCGCGTCACCTCCTCCTTCTTGGCATCACCCTGGGCCGCGGGCTGCCCGAACGAGCTGTCCACCAGCACCCGCTGGCCCATGGGTAAGTTCTTCACCAGGAACACCAGGCGCCAGTCAGGCAGCTGATAGATCTGCAGGGACAGAGACAGCAACTGAGCTAGGCAGGGGTCCATGGAGGCTCCTCATAGGAATCCCCACACGAGGTCAGAGCAGGGTCTGTCCAGCCCACTCCCAGCTGTCCCGGAGAACTGCAGGGACCATCCTCGGATAACAGCCCCTGGAGAAAGGTCTCCCAAGCCCCCTCCTTCGGCCTGGCTCAGACCCTGGAGTAGGATGGCTGGTGCTGCTAGTCTCATTAGCCAAGGGAACTTCATGGCCTGGCCTTTCTATGCTGTTGGATTCAGTCTTGTGGCCAGGAGTTCTACACGTTAATCACACATGGGGTCAACATGATTTCCTTGTCTCAGTTTAACTGCTCCCCTTTACGGCCCCTGCACACTGGGCCAAGAGAGCGATTTCATGCAAGGGGGAGTCCTAGAAACGCCCCAGAACAGGCCCAGCAGCAGCATGGGGTCACACTCAAGGGAATGCTGTAGCCAGCCGACTCTTCAGGGGATTCAGAGCAGAGCTGAGATCTGGCTGGGACTCATCTCCCACCTCTGGGGGTAACCACTGACTAGGGCCTCGGTTTCACACCTCACCCACCAGCAGCACAGCACAGCACCTCCTGGGAGTCCCCTGGGGTCAGCGCCCCCACAGACTCACTAATGCCACACCACCCCCTAGTACCGCACTGGGGCATTAGTCAGCCCTGACTCCGGGGGGAGGGCACCTCGTACTAAGTCCCCTAGCCCACCCCCTGCAGGCCGTTTTGAACCCGGCAGTCTCTCATCCAAGCCTTGACCAGGCTGAACCTTGATTAACTTCCAAGATCCCAGGGGCTCAGCACGAGGTGGACAGGGGCTGCTCTCCAGGCACTGCCAGATCAGGCTCCTTCGGGAGGGGCTGGACCAGGCCTTACCTCCATGGCTCCGTTCTCCCGCACCAGCACACACCAGTGCGTGGGCTCCACTTTGTACTGGTGGGGGTCCCTGTCAGTCAGTGGGAGGCTGCTGCGGCGCGGCTCCTCCTTGGTGGGGCTGAAGAGCGTGCTGGAGTCCCCATAGAGCATCTCCTCCTCGTCGTCCACCGTGTTACTGCGCCGGGCGGCCGGGGCGGGGGAAGCAGGGAGAGGCTGTTACGGGGGGTCCAGCCGCCCTGTCCCGGAGCTCCTCCCTGCCCTGTGCATTTATGGACATGCCCATGCTTGGGGGGAGACTTGTCACCCTCTCTCGGCCGGGAACGGCAGGCACAGAACATAGGGATCACTGCCGATGGCTCACATGGCACAGAGGCAGCGATCTGGAGGGGTGGGGGGATGCCCCCAGCTGTGCCCTGTCACACAGATCACCCACCCTCATTCCCTATGTTGCTCATGCAGACACGGCTCCTGTCCCCCTGCCATGGGCTGCTGGGCACGGCTCGACTGCCCCTCCTGGCCGCTGGGCCAGGACAAGCAGCGCTAAAGGCACCCTGCCACGTGCACCTCTCCCCACCCACCTGCCCGTCCCTGATGGCCAGGGAAAGGCCCCAGCCTCTCTCGCACCTGATGTCCTGGATGACGGTCTCCACCTCAGAGTGGCTCCTGAGGGAGAGCTCGTCCCTGGAGCTGGTTGTCCTGCTCTCCGTGGTGAACATGCCTCTGACGTCACGGTACACGCACAGCGCGATCACCTTGGATTGCTGCAAGGGAGAGACTGCAGGTACCACTTCACACAGCGATGAGACGGCCAGGCTATCCCCAGGCCCTGAGCCCCATGGACATGTGACAGCACATGTCCCTGCATTCACATCCTGCATGCTACAGTAACCATCTCTGTACAAGGTACCCTTGGGGAGGGACCACTGAAAACTCATCACGTGCTGGTCAGTATCAGCCTGGTAAAATGTGTGTGGCAACATTGTGTGACTTGCTAAGATTCCCCTGTCTGGTGTGATTAACACGTGTGCCAAACCCCACGGCCCTGCCCAGGCAGAAGTTGGCAAACAGGCCTGTCCTACACCAAGGAATGGGTACTCTGCTTAATTTGGATTGGAGCGTAAACAGAGTCGTCAAGCAGGGAGGGAAGACAAAGTAAGTTCAAACAGGTGAGGAAAAGCAGCAGGGAATATCCTTTCACACAGACACTGTCTCTCCTGGTTCAAGAGAGGGCCTGAAACTATAGAACTCAGGGACAAAAACCCCAAGTCCCCCCCTCTCGCCCTGCCCATCGCATTTACCGCTCCCGAAGAGACAAGGGAAGCAGGCGTTGGATTCTGGGGGAGGGGTTTGGTCAGTAATCTGCTGGAGCATGTGGTGAGAAACTCCGCTCGAATCTAATCTAGTTTGTTAAGTTAGTTATTAGTAAATGTCTGGTCTTTATTTTCTTGTGACCATTTCTGACTTTTAGGCCTCATTACTTGGACACTCAATCTCTCTGTGTCATTAATAAACTTGTTTTACTGTTTTATCTAATCCCGTGTGTTTAAACCGAAGTGTCAGAATAACTATTTGAGATCAACTGGCATATTCTGCCCTTAAAGGAAAGTATTTGTCTGGGCCAGGAGCGCAGTACAGGACATACATTTCTGGGGGAAGATCTGGGACTGGGGGTGTGACCCAGGTGTGGCTGGTAGGCTGCAGTCCCACACCCCCATTCAGGGGGTGGCTCACATGCTGGCAGGCTGGTCGTGGGCATTGTGAAGCAGCCAAGGCTGCAGGACAGGGCTGACAGCTCCCCACTGGTCTGGACTGTACCCTGATAACTTGCACATGCCCACCTCGACCGACAGCACCCGGGTGTGTCCCTCCAGCCCCACCCCGATGGACAGCCCCAGTGTCACACACATACACCAGGACGAGGGCATGGCAGCCTGTCCCTGACAGCAGATCGCCTGCTCAGACTCACGTGGTGCAGCTGGGGCTTCTGCAGGGTGAGCCGGTGCGTCCTGCCCCCGTACGTGTCGCTCTTCAGCACGAACATGGTCACCTGGCCCTCGGCGCTCATGATCACCACGTAGGGGTCGGCCACGGCGCAGTGCACGATGGGGGAGCCCAGGTCCACAGGGATGAAGTGCAGCTGATTCACTGGAAGACAGAGCCACCCAGCTGAGCCACGGTCATGCCCAGGGCCACAAGACCCAGCCCCAGCCCAATCCAGCACCCCCCTTCAGATCGGAGCAATGGGTTCCTCCCAGCTCTGTATCCCCCCATGGGCAACAGACTGAGGAGGCCCCGCTCCCAGATCAGGATGGGGGGCCATGGAGGTTCCCGGCATGCACCAGTCCTGCCAGCACCGGACACTGCAGAAGGCCCCAGCGACCTGGTCCCAGCGCGGTGACCGGGCCTGAGGGGTTGGCAGGAAAAGACATGGCAGCTCTGCCCACCCATGCTGCCCACCTCCTTCCAGCAGCCGGATGCCCAGGGGCGACACCTGCACGATGTAGCGGTTCTCTCCGATGTTGCCAGCGAACACAGTGGGCCCCTGTGTGGCAAACCCACTCGTGTCCAGCTCCATGATCTCCTGACCCGTCTGCAGGATCTAAGGGGCACACGACCAGAGGGCAGTCAGAGCGCAGCCCCTACCCTAATCCGCCTGCCCGTCGCCTCAGCAGGCAGACAAGGAGCCAATCCCACCCCTTTACAAACAGAACAGGTACCAGATCGCTCACCCCCCAACGCAGCCACCTCTGAGGTGGAGCATGCTGGCTGATTAACAGTGCCCAGCAACACCAGGGAAGGCAGGAGAGGAAGCTCCCCGTGTCCCGATGAACCCGGAGAGAATCGGGGAGCTGAAACAGAACGATCCAAGCTGGACGGGAGGTTCACACCCCACATGCTGGGAAAAGGGCCTAGGCCTCTGTTCTGTCTCACCCGAATATGGCCCCTGGGTCACCCGCAGCACCCGGGTTCCCTGAGCCTGGCCTGTGAGGCAGTTTGCTGCTGGGGCGCCTTCCCAGAGACCAAACCGACTCCACGCACACTCGGTGCCATGGTCCCTTGGGGACAATTGCGTGGGCTGGGCCTCCGGCAGCACATCACACTGCCAGGGCCCTTACCATGGTGGAGTCCTCGCGACTCAGGATCAGGAACCCATGTCTCTTGCCATCGTCCTCAGGTTCAGGGGGGCTGGGCTCCTCTGCACTCTCCCCTTTGGCACTCTCGTCCTGCAGGAGGAGAGAATGAAGCCAGGCCCCAGGAGCGCACCGCACCCCCTAGCCCCTAGGAGCCAAGCCCAGCCAGGGGCCTTTACGCCAGCGATGAGACGGGGCGCTCCCCCAAGTGACCTCTCCCGACTCGCCAGGCCAGACACAGCTAAGGAGCGTGCTGGGATCAGGCCACAGGAACTGGGGCTCGGCAGAAGCCCGCGGAGGTGCCAGGAGCTCTAGGGGCAGGCGGCTGATGGGCGAACCCAGAGCCTCCCCCTTCACACCATGGGCAGCCACCCACTGACCTCTTCCTTCTTCTGGGGCGAGATCACGGTCCACATGTCGTAGCAGCCGGGCAGCTCAAAAGTCGTCACCACTTGGGGGCGGATGCTTTTCTGTTGGGAAGAGGCAGAGGCTGGAACTGCAGCTTCCCGGGCCCCCCAGCCCTGGCAGGAGAAGCACCGAGACCCCAGGGTCTCTCCCTGGAGTCTCCCAGTGCTCCCGAACACTGGCACAGAGCCCAAACTCTGCCCAGCTGGGGGCCGCCCCTCTCCATGTGCACAGCCAAGGGAGCAGCCTGCAGAGACCATGCAGCCCTGCATGCCAAGCAGCTGCGGCATTGCATGCGGCCATGCGGCTGTGCCTTTAGACTGGAGAGAAGGGGCCATGCGCCAGCCAGCTCTGCCGTGACAAGCTTCAGATGCCCCCTTCCACCTAGCCACCACATGGGGTAGCAGAGCTCACTCCCCTGGCCCTGCCTGCTTCTCCCCACCCCCACCCTCAGGCAGAGCCCATCTCTGCCCTGCTGGGGGCTCCCCCTGCACCCCCATCCCTCCCATAAATCTGCAGGGCAGGGATGCCTGTAGCCCAGTGCCTGGATGTGGGGCCTTCGCATGGTGACAGCCCTCCCCACGCCACACTTGGATCAGTCAGGGCTCACACGACACCCTCACTCCTGGGCATAGACTCTACCTCCCCTACCTGTGCCAGGCTCACTCCGGGACACAGGTACCATCCCCCTGCTGGCACCAGGCTCTCCCCCACTGGTGCCAGGATCCCCTAGGCACAGATGCCTGCCCCTCCCCTCTGGTAGCGCCAGGCTCCCCCTGACACAGATGCCCACCGCTCCCCCTCACTGGCACCAGGCTCCCCCTGGGCACAGATGCTCCCCCACCACACCCCCTGCCGGATTGTGCTCACCTGCAGGACAGAAAGGGCCCCGTTCTTCCCGTAGCCTGAACAAACCACGATCTCCAGGTCTGGCTCCGGGCTGTTCTGAAACTGCAGCCATGGAGACAAGCAGCGGGTGTCAGGAGCTGCCCCCGCCCAGGGACGGAAGCCCCGAGAGGGAAGTGCCACCAACCCCTGGGGCTGCTGCTCCTCCATGCTGATGGCTCCACGCACCCCATCCCTGTATCCACCCCACTTCACCCCATTGGCCCTCATGGCCCCCACTGCCTTGGCTCCGTGGAGCATTGCAGGAGCCCTACTCCAGCCCCTGCATCCATCCTATCAGAGTCCCCCCGCCCAGCTGCCCTGCAGCGACGGGGACTCAGGTGGGCAGCGGGCTGGGAACGGCCATTGCTAGTGACTTGGCCTTGCAGGGAATCAGCCAGGACAGGAGGGAACAGCTGGACTTGCCTTCCCAAAGCAGCCCAAGTGCTGCTGTTCTCGGGGGCAGAGGGAGAGGAATGAGGCTGGGAAGGCCTAGGGGGGCTTGGAAAGCGTTGTCGGCTCAGGGCAAATGCAACTCTGCCTCAAGCTGCACCGAGCCCAGAGCCCAGGGAGACTCCAGCTCCCAGCATGCACTGCAGCCAGGCCCCCTGGAGTCCGCAGTCCTAGGGGCACTGAGGGGGCCGAGCGCCCGTGGCTCTGGTGCGGTACACACCTCCTCGGACAGGAAGGCGGGCTCCCCCATGGCTGCGTTGGCACAGGGCCCAATGTTGAGGATGCTGTCGCACACCTGAAAGATACAAGAGGGGGTCAGCACCCTGCGCACAGACCAGACAAGGGGACTTCAGGGGGGGTGGGGGGGCAAGGGATTGGAAATGAGACTTTCAGCCTCGAGGCAGCAGCACCAGCCCAGCCCCAGGCCTGGAGAACGGGACACAGCCCTGCACCCCTTACCCCTCCAGCTCTGGCCCAGCCCCAGGCCTGGAGAACAGGACACAGGCCCTGCTCCCCACAGGCTCCAGCTCCAGCCCCAGGCCTGGAGAACATGACACAGGGCCCTCCCCCCTCCAGACTCCGGCTCCAGCCTGCCCCAGCCACCATGGAGCTGGTGGGGATCAGCCTGGTTCCTAAGTGAGAAGGGTCAGTGCCACCAAGTCACAGGCCCCGGCCCCCCCGGGGGCCATCTGCAGGGAGGGGCTGTGAGAGAGCTCCCCCTCCCACCGGGGCTCAGCATGGAGGGGAAGCAGCCCCCGCATTGCCTGGCCAGGTCCCTGGGCATGTCAGGCTGCGGAGGACTCACCCCCTGGGCTGACACCGATGAGCACGCGGAGCAGCCTAGGGACAGCTCGGCTCAGGGGCAGAGCTCAGTCCCTTGGGGCAGCAGGGGCCTGGGTCCCACCTAGCTGCCTCCAGCCCCTCCCCAGCCACTGGGCAGGGAGCCACAGCCGGTCCCCCCAGCCAGAACAACAGGTCCGGGGTGTTCAGGCAGCCCTAGGCAGATTGTGTACCTCAAAGGAGTAAGTGGCCAGCTGGGTCCCGGACTGGGCCTCACTGCCGTACACCTCGATCTCATCCACCTCATCCTGTGGGGCCGACTTCCCCCCTGCAACACAACAGCGAGCTGGAACCTGGGATGGAGCCGGGACAGCACTGCACCCCCCATACTCCTGCCCCGAGCCACGCCAGCCTCCCACTCCCCCGCAACACAACAGCGAGCCGGAGCCTGGGACAGAGCCGGGACAGCACTGCGCCCCCCATACTCCTGCCCCGAGGCACGCCAGCCTCCTGCACCCCACTGTGTGCCCCAGCTCCCCCGCCCTGAACCACGCCAGCCTCCTGCACCCCACTGTGTGCCCCAGCTCCCCCGCCCTGAGCCACGCCAGCCTCATGTGTCCCCCGTCCACCTGCTACCCCCAGCTCCCCCGCCCTGAGCCACACCAGCCTCGTGTGTCCCTCACATAGCCCGTACCCCCAGCTCCCCCACCCTGAGCCACGCCAGCCTCGTGTGTCCCCCACATAGCCCATAACCCCAGCTCCCCCGGCCTGAACCACGCCAGCCTCATGTGTTCCCTCGTCTACCCCCTACCCCCAGCTCCCCCGCCCTGAGCCATGCCAGCCTCATGTGTCCCCTCGTCTATCCCCTACCCCCAGCTCCCCCGCCCTGAGCCACGCCACCCTTGCGTGTCCCCCGTCTACCCCGTACCCCCAGCTCCCCCACCCTGAGCCACGTCAGCCTCATGTCCCCCGTCTACCCCGTAGCCCCAGCTCACCTGCCCCGATCCTATGCCAGGCACCCCCAGCCAATCTTGGAATGCAGACACTGGCTCGGTCGGACCCCTTCACTCCCCGGCCCCGGGAAGGCGCCCACTTACCAGCCCAGTTCCCGGATGACTCCGACTTCTTCTTCTTGACAGGGGGCTCCTCCTGTGGGGAACAGAGCAGCCAGCAGTGAAGGGGCTGACACCCCACTCGACCCTGGGCTCAAGCCAGGGGGCTCCAAACCTTCCAGTCACTCTGCAAATGGGAGGAAGGATGGGGCCGCTTGCTGCTGACGGCCAGGCCAGCAGTGACCTACAGCAATAGCACCAGGGGCCACTCAGTGGGAGGAGCTGGGGGCTCTCAGGCCTGCTCTAAGGGAAGCCACAGCACATGAGCAACCTCCGGAGAGGCCAGGGACCAGCTGCGCAGAGAAAGAGTGGGCAGGCTGGGCTAGCCATGCTCTGGGACAAGGCTGAGCCTGGTACCTCTTCCGGAGCTTTCGTCATCTCCAGTTCCCAGTGTCCAGCGGGAGACCACAGGGAGGTGGGGCTAATGGCTACAGACCACAGAGCCATGCTCCGGGGCCCCTCGCCAAGCTGACCCGCAGAAGCCGCTGGGCCAGTCCCCCGACGGACGGTGCAGCAGCAACGCAGGGAATGCAGCCAGGCTGGCTTGGGCCTCAGCAGAAGCCCAGGAGGGGTGGAGGCGGGGGGAGAAAAGCACATGGAGGAGAAAGCACCCGCAGGCCCAGGGCCGCCCTGACCTGCTTGTCGGTCGGGTCCTTGGCGACATTCATGGGGGGCTCCTGCAGCTTCTCCGTGTACTTGAGGAGGAGGGAGTTACCGAGCCGCGAGCCCAGAAACAGGTAACCTGGCTCCATTGTGATCATCTGAGGGGAGCAGAGAAATTGACACTCTCAAATCCACCCCTGCTCTGCTCTGGAACTCAAACACAAAGAGGATGGGCCCAGCCAGCCCCTGAGTCTGAGTCTGAGCCTGAGCCCGAGCCTGAGCCTGACCCCGGCCAAGCGGCCCACACGCGCCAGCCAGCCCCCAAGCCTGAGCCTGAGCCTGGCCACGCGGCCCACACGCGCCAGCCAGCCCCCGAGCCTGAGCCCGGCCACGCAGCCCGCGCCAGTCAGTCCCTGAGCCCAGCCACATGGCCCACACGCGCCAGCCAGCCCCTGAGCCCAGCCATGCAGCCCACACGCGCCAGCCAGCCCCTGAGCCCAGCCACGCAGCCCGGGGGCTCCCGGTCCGGACTGCCACTACCAGCAGCCGTGTAGATGTGGCGGCGCAGACTGCCAAGCCTACACAGCTCTTTTTGAGTCTGTAGAGCCAGGCTTTGTGGCTTGCTGCCGCAGGCTGCCACTGGTTGTGCAGACATGCCCTGCAGAGGGCCAGGCCTGGGGCCATGTCTCCTTCAAGCCCCAGAGCACATGAGTCACTCGCAGGACACTGACAGTCAATGACTGATCCCCCAGCCAGCACGCACCTGCAATAAGAGCACAGAACATAAGAACGGCCGTACCGGGCCAGACCAAAGGTCCATCTAGCCCAGTATCTGTCTGACAGTGGCCAATGCCAGGTGCCCCAGAGGGAGTGAAGCTAACAGGCAATGATCAAGTGATCTCTCTCCTGCCATCCATCTCCATCCTCTGATGAACAGAGGCTAGGGACCCATTCTTTACCCTTCCTGGCTAATAGCCATTTATGGACTTAGCCACCAATGAATTTATCCAGTTCCCTTTTAAACATTTGTTAATAGGTCCCAGCTTCACAACCTCCTCAGGTAAGGAGTTCCACTGTGTGCTGTGTGAAGAAGTATCAGAGGGGTAGCCGTGTTAGTCTGGATCTATAAAAGCAGCAAAGAATCCTGTGGCCTTACAGACTAACAGAGCGTTTTGAGCATGAGCTTTCATGGGTGAATCCATGCCTCCGACAAGTGGGTATTCACCCACGTAAGCTCATGCTCCAAACGTCTGTTAGTCTATAAGGTGCCACAGGATTCTTTGCTGCTTTTGTGGAAGAACTTCCTTTTATTTGTTTTAAACCTGCTGCCCTTATATTTCATTTGTGACCCTAGTTCTTGTATTATGGGAATAAGTAAATAACTTTTCCTTATCCACTTTCTCCACATCACTCATGATTTTATATACTCTATCATATCCCCCTTACTCTCCTCTTTTCATCAAGCTGAAGAGGCCTAGCCTCTAATCTTCCTCGTATGGGACCCTCTCCAAACCCCTAATCATTTTAGTTGCCCTTCTCTGAACCTTTTCTAGTGCTAGAATATCTTTTGAGGTGAGGAGACCACATCTGTACACAGTATTCAAGATGTGGGCGTACCATGTGTGACGTTATTGATATAAACTTGGACAATAAGAACATGGGTTGCAACCAAGGTCATGTAGTGGCACCAAATCCTAGTAAGGGGTCATATAAGGTGTCTAAGACCAGGTTACGGGTTACTGGTTATGATTATGCTGTCTGTATGTCTGTATCATTTCTGTAGTTGAAGTTATGAATATTGGCTGTGTATTGTCTGTATTTCAAACTTGTTCTGTGTTACTGGAAAAGTCCCAGACAAGCTGGTGTCAGCTCAGCTTAGCCTTTTGACTGCCCATTAAGGACCATCAGCTACACAAATGACCCATTGAGAGGAGGCGGTACGCCTTGTGACTCAGCAGGTGTGCAGAAATGGCTCATGTGACTGCAAACTCCATTTTGCTGTAAAACTTTCACAATAGGAACACAGAAGTGTCTTACACCTGGAAAAGCCTAATATAAGCGGAGGCCCACCATTCATTCTGTCCAATCCTGCTTCTTACCTCTGGAGGGACTTTGCTACAAGCTGAAGCTCTGCACAAAGGACTAATGACACATCCCAAGCCGAGATGCTCTCCAGAGACTTGACTTGAACCTGCAGTTTACTCCCTATCACATGACACAAAGCCATCATTAAGAACTCTTTGCCATTACTGTATGGAATGATGTCATTTAACCAATTCTACTCTCATCTCTATCTTTTTCCTTTTATGAAAAACCTTTAGATTATGATTCTAAAGGATTGGCAACAGCGTGATTTGGGTAAGATCTGATGTGTATAATTGACCTGGGTCTGGGGCTTGTCCTTTGGATGATTGAGAGTAAGCTTTTTCTTTTACTGGGTGTGGTTCCAATAACCATTCATTCCCAGGACGAGTGGCACTGGTGGTAAATACTGGGATACTGGAGTGTCTAAGAGATTGCTTGTGTGACTTGCGTTAGTTCCAGAGGTGACACCGAAGTCTGTTGTCTGCTGGTTGTGTTGCTTAGAGGTGGAAAAACCCCAGCCTGGGCTGTGACTGCCTGTTTGAGCAATTGGTCCTGATTGGCACTCTCAGTTGGGTCCCGCCAGACCACATCGTCACACACATGGATTATAATAGGGAAATAATATATTCTCAGTCTTATTCTCTATCCCCTTTTTATGATTCCTAACAACCTGTTGCTTTTTGACCGCTCTGCGCACTCATGGACATCTTCAGAGAACTAGCCACGAGACGCCAAGATCTTTTTCCTGACTCGTTGTAGCTAAATTAGCCCCATCATATGTATGTATAGTTGAGGTTTTTTTTCCAATGTGCATTACTTTACATTTATCCACATTAATTTCATTTGCCATTCTGTTGCCAATCACTTAGTTTTGTGAGATCTTTAAAGTCTTCACTAATCTGCTTTGGTCTTAACTATCTTGAGTAGTTTAGTATCATCTACAACTTTGCCACCTCACTGTCTCTCCAGATCATTTATGAATAAATTGAATAGGATGTGCCTAGGATGATCCTGGGGAACACCACTAGTTACCCTTCTCACATTCTGAGACGTTATCATTAATTCCTACCCTTGTTCCCTGTCTTTTAGCCATTTCTCAATCCATGAAAGGACCTTCCTTTATCCCATGACAGCTTAATTACGTAAGAGCCTTTGGTGAGGACCTTGTCAAAGGCTTTCTGGAAATCTTAGTAACTATGTCCACTGGATCCCCCTTCTCCACTGTTTGTCGACCCTTCAAGAACTCTAATAGATAGTAAGACACAATTTCCCTTTATACAGAAACCATGTTGACTATTGCTCAACAGTGTTGTTTTTCTATGTGTCTGACAATTTATTCTTAACTATTGTTTCGACTAATTTGCCCAGACTACGACGTTAGACTTACCGGTCTGATATTGCCGGATCACCTCTAGAGCCCCTTTTTAATATTGGCGTTACATTAGCTAACTCACAGTCATTGGTACCGAAGCCGATTAAGGGACAGGTTACAAACCTTAGTTAATAGTTCTGCAACTTCATATTTGAGTTCTTTCAGAACTCTTGAGATGAATGCCATCTGTCCGGTGACTTGTTAATGTTGAATTTATCAATTAATTCCAAAACCTCTCTAGTGACATTTACATCTGTGACAGTTCCTCAGATTTGTCACCTACAAAGCCAGTTCAGGTTTGAGAATCTCCCTAACATCCTCAGCCGTGAAGACTGAAGCAAAGAATCCATTTAGTTTCTTCGCAATGACTTTATCCTCCTTAAGCGCTCCTTTTGTATTTCGATTGTCAAGGGCCCACTGGTTGTTTAGCAGGCTTCCTGCTTCTGATGTACTTAAAAAACATTTTGTTATTACCTTTGGAGTTTTTGGCTCCTGTCTTCAACTCTTGGTTTCTTATTACATCTCTTGCACTAAGCTGCGTGTTTGTCTGCATCCTTTCTATTTGCCTCACTAGGATTTGACTTCCACTATTAAAAGAAGTCTTTTATCTCTCTCACTGCTTCTTTTACATGGTTGTTAAGCTACGTGGCTCTTTTTAAGTTCTTTTACTGTGTTTCTTAAGTTGGGTATACATTGAAGTTAGGCCTCTATTATAATGTCTTTAAAAAGGGCCCACGCAACTTGCAGCGATTTCACTTTAGTCACTGTACCTTTTAACTTTTTGTTTAACCCCCGCAGTTTTGTACAGTTCCCCTTTTGAAATTAAATGCCACAGTGTTGGGCTGCTGAGTGTTCTTCCCACACAGGGATGTGTGAATGCTATTGTATTATGGTCACATTTCCAGCGGTCCTGCTTATACCTCTTGGACCAGCTCCTGCTCTCCACTCAGGATAAATCTAGAGTTGCCTCTCCCCTTGTGGGTTCCCGTACCAGCTGCTCCATAAAGCAGTCATTTAAGTTGAGAAACTTCATCTCTGCATTTCGTCTGAAGTGAAATGTTCCCAGGCAATATGGGGATAATTGAACATTACTGGGTTTCTTAATTTTGATAGTCTCTCTATTTCCCTTAGCATTCATCGTCACTATTACTGTCGGTCAGTGTGGTCGATAATAGATCCCTAATGTTATATTCTTATTAGACATACAGACATTCTATCCATAGAGATTCTAATGGAATATGTGGATTTGCATAAGATTTTTACATATATTTATCATTTATCTTTCACATATAGTGCCAGCTCACCACCTGCACGATTTCTGTCCTTCCAATAATTTGTACCCCGGAATGATTGTGTCCCATGATTGGCGCTCAGTCCACCAGGTTTCTGTGATGCCTGTTATATCAATATCCTCCTTTATCACCAGGCACTCCAGTTCCACCAGCTTATTATTTAGATTTCTAGCATTTGTGTACAAGCACTTTAAAAACTTGTCCTTGTTTATTGTCTGCCCTTTTCTGACTGTGCCAGATTCTTTTTTATGTGGCTGTTTATCATCTGATCTGGCTCTTACATTATCCTCTTCCGTCCTTGCTCCTGACTATAACCTGGAGATTTTCTATCATCAGACTCTCCCCTAAGAGAGTCTCAGTCCGATCAACATGCTCCTCTGCAGCAGTCGGCTTTCCCCCATCTCCTAATTAAACTGTTCTACAACCTTTTAACATTTAGTGCAGCAGCCTGTGTCCACTTTGGTTTAGGTGGAGCCCATCTCTCCTGCACAGGCTCCTCCCATCCCCAAATTTTCCCCAGTTCCTAATCAATGTAAACCCCTCTCTCACACCACAGTCTCATCCACGCCATTGAGACTCTGAAGCTCTGCCTGACTACCTGGCCCTGAGCGTGGAACTGGGACAATTCTGAGAATGCCACCATAGAGGTCCTGGATTTCAGTCTCTTCCCTACACTTAAATGTGGCTTCCACGACGATCTCTCCTACCCTTCCCTATATCATTGCGGTTCTCCCGATCATCACAAACCCAGCTATCTATGTTTCTAATGATCGAATCTCCCATTGCTAACACCTGCCTTTTCCTAGCAACTGGAATTCCCTTCCTTGGAGAGGTAACCTCAGTGCGAGAGGCAACCCCAGCACCATCTGGAAGGAGGGTCCCAACTATGCTAGTGCATAAGGGACCCATAGCAGCCCCCTGACTGCCCAGTCAGACTCAGCCCCGCTGACTGGCCTCGGGCAGAGTCAGCATCACTCTGGGCAACAGTGTCCCGCCCACATGGGATGCCCCCACCTGCTCCCCCCATTGGGCCACCAGTTCATGCCCAGGCACACGCCGGAGATCTGGGAAGCATGGCACCTAGCCCCATGGCCCCCATCTGCCCAGTGAAGGTCTCTGTAGCCTGGCTACCCTGGCAGAGAGAAAGGCACTAGCCTGGCACAGGGCAAGAGCTGGGATCCCACCTAGCCAGGTCCAGGAGAGTCCCCAGGCAATTACTAGCACCCCCTTGACAGGCACCCTGGGAGACCCCTCCTCAGCCCAGTGGCTTACACAGGTGGTGAGGACGCTGGCTGCTGCCTTGTCGAAATGAAAGGAGCGGACGCTTCTCATCCCATCCGTGATGAGGGTCAGGACGTAGCTAAGGAGAGACAGGGAGAGCGGTGAGGCCAGGAGCTTGTCCCGGGCCCCAAAGGGCTGCTCTAGGCCAGCTGGAAGCTCTGCAGAGCTGCTGAGATGGCCTCCGCGATCAGCCCCTGCCATGGAGCTGGGCACGGCTCAGGAGCCCGGGGAGGGGCCCGGGCAAGCTCTCGCCCATGGCACAGCCCATCAGAGCTCGTGCCCTGGTGGCAGAGGCAGGGGAAGCACAAAGGGACATGTGCACAGATCATGCTGGTGAAGTCACAGCAAGAGCATCAGGGGGGGAAGCTCCGTGCAGGGTCAGGGTCAGAGGGGCTCTGTGGAGACTGGCAGGAAAGTGAGTCAGAGTCAAAGGCACCTGCTGGCTGTTCTTCTAGCCGCTTGTGTTCTCTCTTGCCCCCCTGGGGTCTCCTGGAGCCCATCCGTGGCCCTTCGTCCATCCCTTCCCTCTCAGGGGCTGGCCTCACCGTGCACAGGTTCGCCACCCAGCAGCACCTGCGACGCAGTGGGCCACTGCCACTATCCCTGCCTCACGCTCACGCAGGGCAGGGACTGAGAAATGAACAGACCCAGGAGTCCGGCCTCCCAGGCTTCCACTCTAGCCCTAGACCCTGGTACCCCCCCACAGCTCCTACGAACCTGCAGCTGCTGGACGGGGATGTCCCGCCAGCAAGAGAGGGCAGGCTCCTTTTAAAGCCTGGCTATTTAGAATCCGTCCGTCCCCCACCCCCCAACTAGGAGCTAGAGGGAACAGCAGCAGCTCAAAGCCCCCACCTCCCTGGGACAGGCCCAGCTACTGAAGGCAAGGACCGGAGAGCCGGGCCAAGCTCCCGGAGCCGCCACTGGGGCCTTACATCTCCCCTCCTTTCAGCGAGATCACCATCTTGTCATAGGAGATGAATGCCGCCTGCGCACAGTCCAGCGTGATCTTCACTCCATCCTGAATGCCTGCAGAGAGAGAGGGCCCTGCTCAGCGCCAGTGCAGAGACACGACGGTGCCCCATGACGCAGCTCGGCCGGCCACGGCACCACAACCCCCAAGGCAGCTAACCCGCAAGCACGGCCCACACAGACTACACGTCCCAGCATGCACCACTCCAAGCCCTGCTCCACCCTATAGGCTGCGCCTGCACTGCAGCCCCCTGCTCTGAACACTGCCCCTCCCATGCCCCTGGCACCATGAATGCAGGGGGCCCAGCCCCCCCCCGTGGCACACGCTGATGCAATGGTCTATCAGAGGGCAAAGGAGCACACCTATGGATGTGTTAGAAACCCACAGCACTGCCGCAGTCCCCCCTGCTGAGCAAGTCCCCTCTAGCCCCCCGGTCCCTTGCAGACTAACGATCACCCACAAAGCACATCTGGCACCACAACAGGTCCTCCAATTGGAGCAGACCCCGAGTTCTGAGAGGAGGTTCACACCCCCAGCCCCACAACCAGAGCTAAGTCGTCTTGAGCCTGACAGCTACTGGACCAACGTGGCCCTTTCCCAGGGAAGCCTGGTGCAGACATGCCAGGAAAAGCAGCACTCTGCAGGGACCTGTCAGGCAGGAGGGTGCGGCACCCGGCTGCAGACAGTGGGCAGGAATTCAGTTCCAGTGAAAGGTCTCGGAGCAGAGAACTCAGGGAACAGGACATCTTCCCCCACCCCGCTGCCCATAGGCCTCAAGCCGGACCCGGACGGGCCACTGGAGAACTGGCAGTGGAGTCACCATTCAGGCCTGGCCCGTCTGATGACAATGCAGGTGCCAGCTGGGATGCAGGCTCCTGCTGGCAGGAGCTGGCCTGAGCCCTCGCTCATCTCACATGCACCAAACTATAGCACCACCCTCTCTCCCCACAGCTAGGCCCCCTCACAGGCTGTTGGCAGCAAACTTCCCATGCCCAGAACGGCCAGGGACGGTTGTTCTTCAGGCTACACGCGCTGTGGCCATCGATTGCTCAGACCCTGGCTCCCAACCAGGCCAGGGTCAGTAACAAGCCCTCAACAGCATCACTGCCATTGCTTCGCCAGTTGGCATCTCCCACTCAAGCCAAGATCACCCAGCCAAGCTCCCCACCTTGGTGCTGTGATGGAGTAGGGGCTGTCTACGTGGGGAATGGGAGAGCAGGGGATGTCTTTAGGTGAGGGACAGGATTTAAGCCTGTAACCTGAGCCAGGTAAGGGGGGAGGGAGTCAGCACCTTTGCCCGGGAAGCGGGACAAAGGAAGGGGCCAGCTGGAGGGAAGGAAGTTTAGTTTCGGTTTTGGGCTGGGTGGTTGGAATTCAGGGAATCCTAAGCTGGGATCTAAGCTTCCTGAACCCCCAAAAGGACTCGATTGAGGGGTCCTGGCTGAGCCTACAAGCTCTGCTGTAACCTGCGTTCCTGTTGTCCAATAAACCGTCTGTTTTATTGGCTGGCTGGGAGTCACTGTGAGTCCCAGGAAGAGGGGTGCAGGGCCAGACTCCCCCACACTCCGTGACAGGTGCCCATCAGCCCCCTGAGCTCTTCCCACAGACCTGCCCATCCCACACTGACGGGCCCAGGACAGAGGGAGCGACCCCCTGCTGGGCAGCAGCCCAGAGAGCTGCGAAGAGGAGGAAAGACACGCCAGCTTACGCAGGGGGAACACCGTGGTCCCAGTGGTCAGGCTGTTGAGGGACACTCCGTATGGCGGGACACTCTGGTTCAGATACAGCAGAGAATTAACCGCGAAGATCACCACGCCTCCTGGAGAGAGAAAGAGCCCAGCTGTAAGCGTCAGAGGTGTGAACACCAGGGCAGGGCAGGGCAGCTCCTCCATGCTAGCCACATGTGAGTGCTGACTGGAGGGAAGTTTGCGGGGTCGGCGGCTGGCATGAGACTCATAGACTTTAAGGTCAGAAGGGACCATTATGATCATCTAATCTGACCTCCTGCACAACCCAAGCCACAGAATCTCACCCACCCACTCCTGTAACAAACCCCTAATCTATGTCTGAGTTATTGAAGTCCTCATATCGTGGTTTGAAGACCTCAAGCTGCAGAGAATCCTCCAGCAAGTGACCCGTGCCCCATGCTGCAGAGGAAGGCGAAAAACCTCCAGGGCCTCTGCCAATCTGCCCCGGAGGAAAATTCCTTCTCGACTCCAAATATGGCGATCAGCTAAATCCTGAGCATGTGGGCAAGACTCACCAGCCAGACACCCAGGAAAGAATTCTCTGCAGTAACTCAGATCCCAACCCATCTAACATCCAGGGACTCACTGCACACACGGCCCCACACCGCTCTCTGGCCCAGCCTGGGTGCAGTGAGCTGGAGGCAAAGGGCTCCGGACCCCTCACTAAACCTGCAGTTCAGTCCATTCTTCAGAGCAGGCTTGTCGGGACTCGGGCTCATGCTCCCCAGCGTGAGCGGACCAGCTCCCCTAGGACCCATGCAGAGCCAGGGAAGGACACTGCGCAGGGGACAGCCCCAGAGCTCTCGCTAATAGGATCCTGCATGAGGCACCCCCAGGCACCCTCCCACTTGGCCAAACCAGAGTGGGTTCCAGCGGTGGGTAAATTAGATCCTTGCCCTGCTTTAAACCCTTCCCCTGGGGCTGGGCAAGGAAGGAGTCACAGAGCTCACGGCACCAGTTACTGGGGAACGGGCTGGGTCTGACTCCTTCCTCTCAGAACCGAGGGGTCTCTCTGCACCAACCCTGAGGGGGCTGGTGACACAGGCTCACGTCTGAGCTCCAGGGACGGCAGATGGTCAGAGAGGAAGCTGGGAGGAAATGAGGCTCCTTTAGCTCCACCCTCAGCCCCCCCATATCGCGCTCCAGGGGAGCAAGTGCCCCACACAGCAGGTGCCATTCTGTCCGTATGGATGGTGAGTGTCAGGCAGACTCTGAGCTGGCCCAATATGCGAGGTGAGAATAATGCTACGATCCTGCACTTACTCGCCACCCGACGTGCCCCAGGCAAAGCCCCATACCACCCTCCAAGCCCCAGGGTAGGCAACCAGCGGACTCGCCTTACAGAGTCTCAAAGAGGCTGAGCGACTTGGCCAAGGCCACAAAGATTCAGCAGCGGAGAGGGGCCCGAGCCCATGAGTCAGGCTAGTCTCACGCTCTAGCCACCAGGTCACACCCCACACGTGGGAAGCAGACGCTCGCCTCACCTATTGGCTTGGGCACAGCCAGGGCCTGCGTGCAGTCGAAAGGCAGGTTGCTGAGGGACCAGATGACCGGATGGACCTTCTGCATGATGTTCAGAGAGATGGCCACGATGCTGCATGTGTCCTGGCGCACAGCCACCCGCCTGCACCAAGGGGAAGGAGAGACAGCAGCTCGCATACACTCCACCCGCAGGCCTGCTCAGGGAGCCCGGAGCGGGACAAGTCGCAGCAGGGACAGATGCCAGGGGAAGTGGGTGGAAGGAGAGAATGGTTGGGGTGGGGTCTCCCCTAGAAAGCTGGCTGCCCTGTTCTTCAGTATCACTGGTCATGTGCTCCCCACCAGCCCCCACATCCTCCGTTTTCCTAGTGACTGTATGTCTCTGCTGCGGCTCAACTCACCTCTGCAGAGCTGCCTCCCCTGCTGGGTCCCACGAGGTTTGTGCCACCACCCCAGCCCCTCCACGCTGCCCCTCCTCCCAAGAGGGGTACCCCAGCGCTGCAGGTCTGTGCTGGACCGCAAGCTGTGCCGCGGCACTCACTGGGACTGGCCCACACTCCAGCTCCACCAGCCACCCCTGGCAGCCCGGAGCCACCTGCAAACAGAAATCGTTCCCCCCTCACACACACACCAAGAAGCAGCACCGCGCCCCCCGCAGCACCAGCTCAGAACAAAGCACCCCCTGCCGAGTCGCCCTCCAGCACCTTCATTCAGCACAGAGCAGGCCCAGCCTTGCATGGTGCCCGCAGTAGGCTGGCCGGAACTCCAAGCTGGCTGCAACCCAGGGGGGTGGGAGGGACGTACCCCGGCCAGGTCTGGTTGGGCTCGAACAGGATGAGCAGGGTGGGCTCATAGTAGCCATACAGGAACTGCATGTCGATGATGTTGAGCAGCTTCTCATCCAGCTCCCGCACATCAATGATATAGCTGGGCAGGAAACTTGATTTCTGGCTGCAATGGCGGGGGGAGAGGAGGGAAAACACCGTCACACACAGAGTCTGGGAGGCCGAGCCTAGCAGGCGGCCCCCCTCTGGCCCAGCCAACCCCACGGCACCTTCCTCACAGCCTCCAGGCAGCTCCCAGGAGGGCACCCCAGGCTTGGCCACACTCCCTCAGATGGGGCCTGCGACCTGGTGGCTGGAGTGTGACCTCCCCCTCTCTGAGGGGGAGTGAGGCCTGTGAGGAACACAGGTTGCAGCTCCTTGATCAGAGAGGCATGGCAGCGCCGCTCCAGACGGAGCACTGCACGCCGACATCTGCAGCCCGCAGGTAATGGGCTCTTTATACACGCACTGGACCCCCGGCACTGCCAACATGGCCCCCAGGCATATCCGCTGCTGGGCATCTGCACCCTACAGGAGATGGCTGGCTCAGTTCATGCAGCAGCGTCCCGCCCCCACCAAACCCCAGGATTCCCTGCTTATTCTCACACTGGTTCTGGTACATTTCCTGGCCCAGCCAGTGCTGGGAATGCAGCCAAAGTGCAGCCCCCCTCCCTCCAGGGGGAGATCCTGGACTTTCAGATCCCATCGCCCTCTTGTCTTTTCCACCCCCAAACACATGACTCTGGTGACCAACTTCACCCCGAGGCGCCCTGCGGGTGAGAGCTGGGAGCGGGCTGTCGCAGAGCTCAAGTGCAGGGAAGCCAGATGGCGAGCGGAATGAGGGGATCCCGTGAGCCAGCAGGGAGCTGGGAACGCTGCCAGCTTTGGAATGGGACAAGGGGCTCTCACCCTGTGCCCACCAGTGCAGGGGGAGTTCTGCAAGGGCTAGCTCTGGGGCCTTACCCCTCTCCCATGACCCCCTCGTGCTCGTCCGTCAGGGTCTCTCTCCGGAAAGGCAGCACCACCAGGCGCGTGCCGTAGATCAGCATGACCGCACAGCGCCCGTCCGGTTCCACCCGCACCTTGGGGATGTGAACGTTCTGCACAAAGCCATCCTGAGAGCACACACAGCACAGAGAATGAGCCACCCCAGCCTCGCCAGGGCCCAGAAGGAAACATGCCAACCCAGGGCAGCCTGCAATGGAGCTTCACCAGCCCCCACAGCCTCCTTGAACGGCAGGTCTCCTTCAGGCAACCCAGCCAGAAAGCACAGGCCTGCCCTGGCACTCGCTGGGACCCGGGGCACTGAGCTCCTGGATCTCGCTCCTCACTCCCCCTCTAGCTCTGGGAAGCCCAAGCAGTGGTCTCAGACTGGAGAAAGCAGGCTGGCTCCATTCAGATGCATGGCAGAGGGTCTCAGGCCACAGTGGTGGCTCAGACTCAGACTGGATCATCAGTGGCCATAATGACAGAGCCGTGCTGGGGGAGGGGACCTGCCCCTCCTACTGGAGCTGGGCCATCTCCCACGTCTCCTGTGAGGTTAGGCCCAGAGGCGCTCGCCCCATTATCCTCAGCACAGCTCAGCCTCCTCCTTTCAGACACCCCAGCACCGAGACTGACACACAGCAGCCTTCAGCTACGAGGGGGCTAAGGAGAACAGCCGGCCCCACGGATCAGCCACCTGCCCAAACACCTGGACTGGGCCCTTTCCTGGCCATTTTTCACACCCATCCCTCTGGCAGGGCTGTCGGAACAGGAAGGAGCACAGAGCTCACAGCACGAGTGGGCAGGGCTAGTGATTGCCACCAGAACAACCCCCAAAGCTGCCTCTGGGCTGCAGCAGGAACAGGAAGGTGCTGACCCCCACGGCCAGCACGCAAGGACCGACCTTTAGCTCAGGCTCCTCAAAGTAATGGAGGGAGAGGGTCTTCAGGTCATGGGTGCCAGGGTCGTATTCCACCACCGAGAGCTACGGAGAAGGAGGAGAAAGTGGGTAAAGAGACAGTGCCCCTCGGTTCAGGTAGGCACCATCCACGTATACGGCATCTCCATGGATTTCAGAGGCCTGCAGGGGGCACTTCGCCCAGCCCTGAAATGCAGCCAGCTCCTGGGAGGAGTGCCACGGCTATCCTGCACACAGCACAGGACAGGGCCCGCTGAGTTCAGCCAGCCCCTTGGTGACATGCTCTGGCTGAAAGATGCCCCCAACCCCCATGGCACAGCTCCCCATGGGACACTGCCTAGGTATGGAGGTACTAAAGAACAGCACCCAAGACACTACCCAGCACCGTCCTAAAGCTCACCAAGCTACTCCCCATGCCTCTGCCCCTCATCCCAGGCCTGATCCACCACTGCCCCTCACTCCAGACCTGCAGCCCCCAGCTACTCCAGTCCCAGGCCTCTGAACTGGGGCTGAATCTAACCCCTCCCACCACTGGGCGGGGGGGGGAGGGGTGCATGAAGCTGCTGATCCATTGTAGGAGCCTGCCTCCCCCTCCACTCACCGCTCCAAAAGTTACCTTGGCATCCTTGAAGCTGAGCAGCAGAGCGTCCCTCTTGGCTCCCGCCAGCTGCACGCTGGCCATGGACATGACATTCCCAAAGAAAGAGAAGGAGGCCACCAGCTCCAGCTTCTCCTTGTGGCCTTTGCCCTCTGCATGGGCTAGCAAGACACAGGGTGAGTGAGAGGCCGAAGCTCTGGGGCTGGGCCCTGCCCCTGGGCTCCGCCTGACCCACTTCCACCCCTGCCCTGCGGAGAGGTGTCAGTGGCCTCACACACCTCACCGGCACGAAGCACCCCCAGACAGTCACGCCGCACCATCCCCTCAATTCACTCATGAGCCCTCCTTCCAGCCCCAGTGCGACCACCTTGCTGGGCCACGGCCTTTCCCCAGAGACTGCTGCAGTGCTGGGAATTACTCCATGTCCCCCACTCAGAACTTCTCTCCCTCCCCGGGGATCGCTCCCCTCACCCCCCACCCACATGTTAGCCAAGTCAGCCAGATTTCACACTCTCTCTCTTCTTGCCAGCCGCTGGTCACTCCATCTGCCTCTCTCAGCCCCCTCCGGTCTGTCAGCACCAAGAGACAGGCCCAGGGCAGAGAGCCCGGAGCTGCAGAATTGCACGACTCGCATTTCTTATTCCTGGGGACTCCCGTTCCAAGGCCTGCCCCAGTGGAGAGGTTAGCGGATAGGGAAATAGTGACCGACGCCAGTGTGACGAAGTGGGGAGTTTTCTTGGGTTTTCTGTGTTTTCCAGTGGGTTGCATGCAGAGGGAGTGGGAGCCAGTGTTCCCAGTGTTACTGGTTGAACGACGTGAGGGGAGAGGGAGTTTCTTGGTATACAGGACCGGAGAGGGAACTTGGGACCCCGGTCAATGGCCTGGAGGATGGAGACCCCAGCAACTGGTGACCCGGAGGCCCAGCTCAGGAGTCACAGCCCGTTCTGGCCAGAGGAGGCTGAGAGGAGAGGAGCCCCAGGCCTTCCTGTTTATGACTCTGTTTACCTGGAGAGAAGATAATGAACAGAGGCAGCACATGGGGCTGGGGATATTGGAGGACCAGCTGGGAAGCAGAGGGGCTCGGGGCTGGAGATGGGGAGCAGGCAGAGCCCACCTGGCTATAGGGGGACTGGGATGTGCTGGGCTGAGGGAGGCCAGGCCTGAGGCCCGGAGAGTTTCCTGTGCTGTGTTCAACTCTCAAGAAACCCTCCTGTTTTACGCTGGCTGAGAGTCACTCCGGGCAAGAGAACAGGGCGGGGGCATCAACCCCTTCGGGGGTGAGGAGGCCCAGGGGGTCCAGAGCGAGGGGACTCCCTGAGGGTGCCCACGGTGAGAAACAGATGTGCTAAGGCTCAGAGAGGTGTGGCTCCAGGAGGTGGAGGGCCTGACCCAGAGAGAGAGTGGCCCCCCAAGAAGGGCTGTTGCACTGAAAGGGGCCCGCCGCACGGTGCCATGAGTGGGCACGACCTGTGAGTCAGTGACAGCTAGCATGTAAGTGGCTGACAGGAGGTTTCGGAAAGAAGGCCCCAAGGAGATGCTGCCCATGGAGATTTCCCAGCGCTCAGAGTCCAGCTGCAGCTCACGTAGGGGAGGGCAAGTGCCAGCCCCTAATGCATGGAAGGGGGCACTGCTACTGAGTCAGTGCCAGAGAAAACCCTGGAGGCACCAGCATTTCCACAGCAGCTGTGACCCAAAGACCTTCCAGACTCACACCAAGTGCAGCTTGGATTCTACTTCCACCAGCTTGAAATGGAGGCTGTCCTGGGTTCCACCCCCTCCCTGCTCTCCCCCCACACATTCCAACCCCACCCCGGGGCGATCCCAGGAGCTGCAGCAGAGCCCAGACTGGCCCCGGTCCCACGTACCTGTGTTCCTGTCTCCTTTAGTGGAGGGCTGAAAAAAAAGGAGAAAGAGCTGCATCAGTAGCTGCACTCAGACAGCCTGGTCCAGTGAGCCCAGCTGCTGCTCTCCTCAGGGGCAAGTGGCAAAGGTATCTCTCACTTCAATGACAGAATGACATGAGTGCTCCTGAGGCCAAGGGGCTCTGGTCTTACTCAGAGGGGCAGCGCCAGAGCAGGCAAGGAACATAGAAGCTCCCACCCCCAGCTCTGCCGCTGCCCCTCAGTCTTGGCCTGCAGATCCCCCTGTTATTCCTGGGCTTCCCTCCCAGCCCCAGGCTCTGCCCAGGCCTCTCAAGCCTGACCCACAAGCCCCAGCCCTCAGGCACATAGAATCTCAGGGTTGGAAAAGACCTCAGGAGGTATCTAGTCCAACTCCCTGCTCAAAGTAGGACCAAGCCCCAAACAGATTTTTGCCCCAGATCACTAAGTGGCCCCCTCAAGGATTGAACTCACAACCCTAGGTTTAGCAGGCCAATGCTCAAACCACTGAGCTATCCCTATCCCCCCTACATCTAAACCCCTTTGAAAATAAGAAGTGATAAGTGCTCTAGTAACCCAGGCTAACCGAGCTCAGCCAAACACAAGCACCTCTCTAGGTTCTCCATTTAGTCTCTAAGTCCCACAGATTCTCTCTCTAAGATCTGCCTTCCCTATCCATCCACGCAGCTAAAACACTTGTGTGGGCTCTCATCAGCTTGTATCTTGATTACCACAACCTCCTTCTCTCTGGCCTTGCTCCACTCATATCTTAGCCTGTCACTTTGAATGGGCCAGATCTCTCACTGTTGAGGGGAATTTTGCACTACTGAGCATGCACAGAATTCATGTCCCCCACAGATTTCTTCGCTTCCCTGCAGAAAAATGCCTTTCTGATGGGGAAACCACAAGAGCGGTCACACGCTCCTCCCCAGCAGCCTGGTTGCCCAGAGCAGAAAGCAGAGAGGGAATCACTGAGGGGCTGGGATACCCCGCACCAGGCTCAACTGCCAGTCCCAGCTGGGTTGGGAAGGACAAGACTCTCTCTTCCCCTGCAAAGAGCAGCCGGGGCCAATCCACTCCCAGAAACCTCCCCCAGCTGCAGGAAGCTCTGCACCTCCCCGCCTACTTCCTGCCCACATTGCTCCTCAGTCGCAGGGGAGGGCTCATTGTACAGGGAGCTGCTCCCCCGTTTGTCCAACCCCTATGTATCCAGAACCCCCATACCCAGAACCCCTGCCGAGCCTCACCCTGCCCACATCTAGAACGCTCCCCCCCTCCAAGCTCCACCCCACTGAGCCTCACCCCCTGCATCTGGAGTTCCCCTGCACCCAGAGTACGCCCCACTGAGCCCCACTCCCTGTACCCCCACCACACCTCTCCAAGCACCACCCCTTCTACATCCAGACCTGTGCCGAGCCCCTCCCCTCTGCATGTGGTTCCCCATTCCTGCACCCAGACCATCCCCCACTGAGTCCCCCACTCTCAAAACCCCACCCCAACAAGCCCCCACACACAGACCCAGACCCCCATCCACCTTCACCTGGATCCCCATGCAGAGTCCTATTCCCCTTTCACCTGGAACTCCCTGAGCAGACCCTGTGCATCCAAATCTCCCACACATCTAGACCCCCGACCAAGCCACCCGCACCCAGATTGCCCCGCACAGAATCCCCTCACCCCACACCAAGCCTCTCGACACTTGGAACCTGCTGGGCTGAGCCTGTGTGCCCCATACGTAGATTGGGGGCCAAAGCTGGATGTGCGTACGAGACTCTGTCCCTCTTGTTTGCTATCTTGGTGCACCTGGTGTGGAGGGTACTCCTGGGGGAATTCTGCACCACTGCATGTGCGCAGAATTTATGACTCCCCTCCAGATTTCTTTGCTTCCCTGCAGAAAAATGACTGACAGGGAAGCAAAGAGAAGCTACAAGAACGGTCATGTGACCCTCCCCAGCAGTATGTTTTGGGGTCCCAGGGCAACCAGCAGAGAGGTAAAGCACTGTGAGGCAGGAGGCAGGACTGGGGAAGACCCAGCTGCTGGCTGCTACCCTGTGCCGGGCTTAGCTGCTAGTCTCAGCTGGACTGGAGAGGATGGGACTTCCTCTTCCCCTGCACGGCTTCCGGGGCTGGATCAGACCCACCCCCCCGATTTCTCCCCTGGCTGAAGGAAGCTCTACAAACTTCCCTCCCCCACTTCCTGCACCCATCACTCCTCAGCTGCAAGGGGTGGGATCCCTGTGCAGGGAGCTGCTCCCCATCCGTTGTGCATCCAGACCCCCTCCTACCCAGACCCTCCCGCCGAGCTTCATACCCCCACACTCAGACCTCTCCTCACCCGATGAGCCCCACTCCCCCTGCACCTGGATCACCCTGACAAACCACCCACACCCAGATCCCCGCCCCACTGAGCCCCACTCAGTTGCATCTGGACCCTCCACTGAGCCCCCCATACCCTCCAGCCAAGCTCTATTCCTCCCACACCCAGCCCCCCTGCTGCACAGTCCCATTACCATTGCACCCAGGAACCCCACCCCACCAACAAGCCCTTGTGCATCCAGATCCCCCCACACCTGCCTCCCCCACTGAGCTATCCGCACCCAAATTGCCCCACACAGAACCATCTCAACCCACACCTGGATCCCCCCACACTAGGGTCCTGCCTTGTTGAGCCTGCCTGCCCACACCTGGCGTACTTGCCACAGAGGGGCACATCCCTGAGTGTTTCTCGGGCAGGCCTGGTCCTTGCGCTGTGTCAGGGTTGAGTGCAGCCTCACTGCTGAGTCCATGTCCCGGGGGAACTGCACAGTGATCTCCCACCTCTATACAGAAAGTGGCCTGTGCTCCCCAGTGCTCTGTTGGAGCCTCCACATTTATTTGATAAATATAATTTGCAGAATTTTAAAATATTGTGTGCAGAATTTTTATATTTTTGGCACAGAATGCCCTCAGGAATAGGAGGGGCAGGGCCCCAGGGTGTTTCTGGGGCAGGTCTGGCCCTTGCACTATAACAGGGTCAGGTGCAGCCCCATTGCCATATCTGTGTCAGGTGGGGGGCACTGCAGGGGAATTTCCCATCGCATTGCAGCTAGCAGCCTGTGCTCCCCACTGCCATGCGGGAGCCTCCACATATATTGACAAATAAAATATGCAGAATTTTAAAATATTATGCACAGAATTTTAATGTTTTTGGTGCAGAATTCCCTCAGGAGTAATTTTCAAACAAGCTCTTTTGTGTTTTCTGCCCTGCTGCACTTCACACTTGGGAGGCGCTTGCTGTAAACATCCACAACACTGCCTCAGCACCCTCCTTCAAAACCCTCCCCAAAAGTCTTGTTTGCCATGAGGCCTACAAAAATCTTAACAGTTAGGCTGCTGATGGGCTGAGACCACAGCCTACCATGCTCAACAATACTGTCTCAGTGCTTCCTTGTACTCTCCCGCTT
Organism: Chelonoidis abingdonii; assembly: GCF_003597395.2. Taxonomy (NCBI): domain Eukaryota; kingdom Metazoa; phylum Chordata; order Testudines; family Testudinidae; genus Chelonoidis; species Chelonoidis abingdonii. The sequence goes on along the minus strand of NC_133770.1, from coordinate 300,686,894 downwards.
GTTTGTTGTATCTTGCCTTATACTTAGGCTATGGCTACACATGAAACTTCAAAGAGTGCAAGTGTGGTCGCAGCGCCAGCGCTGGGAGAGAACTCTCCCAGTGCTGCATGTAAACCAACTCCTCATCAGGTGTAGCTTGCAGCAGCGCTGCAGCACTGTTTACACTGACGCTTTACAGCGCTGTATCTTGCAGCGCTCAGGGGGGTGTTTTTTTCACACCCCGAGCAAGAAAGTTGCAGCGCTGTAAAGCACCAGTGTACCCAAGGCCTTAGATAGGACGCTTACTGAGACAGGAGCTGCATTTCTGTTGTTTGTACAGCCCCTAGCACAGGGGGATCCTGGTCCATGACTAAGGCTCCTAGGCACTATGGAAATACAAGTAATAAACAAAAATAATAATCTACAAAACACAGTTCCAGATTTCCTCTTTCCTTTGTAATTTATGAATGAAATTTCCTGGAAGGTGTCCAAAGTTTTTATGGGTTTGCACCTCCACTCAGAGAAGAATTTGTTCTGAGGACCCAGGGGTCTAAAAATATAATACTTTAATTTGATTAAAACACAAATTGGATTTGAGTTAGGAACACAGGACTGTAAGGGACCTCGAGTCACTGAGTCCTGTTCCAGGTATCACAGGTAACCTGTAGACGCACATAGATAGGATCTGTAGAAACAGCTGCAGCACAGAAAGACACAGAGGGCTGGGTGGGATTGCTGGATGGTTTGGCGAGAGGACAAGGTACCTCTGAGTCATGGTTGAGCCTGTACACATAGAGCTGAGATGTTCCTGCCACTACCAGGTTGCGCTCCGCGTTGGAGAAGAAGTTGCAGTACATGGAGAACTCCACCCCCGTTGGGGGGTGGGCTTGTCTGTACACTGCATACATCCCTGGGGAATGTCAAGGCCATCAACCTGCCCAGGGACACAAAGAAAAGAGAAAGACAAATCAGCTGTGAGACCCACCGATAAGCCTAGGGTTCCCAGAGAGACCACTGCTGTCCCTGGCCCTGCAAGATGGTGAGACATCCCAGAGACCAATCCTTCTCCCCTGGGCACACCAGATCCTTGGCCATAAGACAGGCCCTGCCTCGGCAGCCTGAGCCTCCTGCCAACCACGAGGTAAATGTTTCCCCCAGGGAACATCTTCACCCTGCTCCTCTGGGGGAGTCACTGGCTCTCGGGTTGAAGACGTTACACGGCCAACGTCCTTAAGCGAGATTCGAGTCCTGTTTAGAACGAAAACCTCCTCACCACCTTAGCCAAGGAATCTCCCAGCCCCAATCAGAGCCTGATGCTGGGGGCAGAACGAGGGGGGCTGTTAACCCCTGGCTGCAGGGCCCAGCCCCAGGACACAGCCCCACACGCCTTCCCTGGGCCCCAGGACGCGGGGGGCGGGCAATACTGGCTGGCAACTCATGCTCCCCCCGAGTCACAGCAGATCCCAGCGGCTCTAGCTGTGAACAATAGAGCAAGGGAGCCCGAGACCCCTCCCCATCCCTGGCTCCCCCCTC
>NC_133770.1:300678799-300685282 GCF_003597395.2 Chelonoidis abingdonii | reverse complement strand
TCACCCCACACCCAAATCCCCCAATGACCCCTGTGCATCCACATCCCCCCACAGAGCCCCCTCACCCCACACCCAGAATCCCCTAATAAGCTGCTCACAAGCGGACCCAGGGTCGCTGGACACCCAAACGGAGCAGTTGTACAGAATCAATAGGGATGGAATCAAGAGGTGTCTTTACACACATCCTGGTGGGGCCATACCAAATTCACGCCCATTGCGGTCAGTTTCACAGATGTAGGTGCGCTGCTGTACCGGTCTGGAGAAGATGCTTTAAGCGAATGGGAGAGAGAAACTCTCCCACCGACAGCGCTGCCTACAGGGTGGGGGGCCCTCGGGTCGGTATCACTATGGAGCACGGGGTGGATTTTTCACACGCCCAAGCGATGTCGTTATACCGCAGCAGTGTGGAGTGTAGATTTTGCCAAAGACCCCTATTGACTTCCATGGGAATTAGAGCCGGCACCTTGAGAAATTCCTCTGCAAACCTATGGCAGGATAACGTTTTCGATTAGATTCTAGAGGATGATGCAAAGCACCTACAGAGACGCGACTGTGACCTTTACATGTGTGAACTTGAATAAAATATCGCTCCGTTTTAATTTAGGCCCATCAAATTATTTTACTCGAAAACCAAGAAAAGCCAACCCAAGGGAAAGCCGCTTGCTTCCACATGAAGCTGAAGACAGTGTTTCTGTAGCAAGACAATGCTTATGTAACGCTCACACCAGGGAGACGGTGATTCGTAATCACACGAGAGTCCTCGGTTCTCTTTATTCAAGAATTTGGTTTTATGTTCATGTTGATTTCTAAGTGGTAGCTGGTAAACATGGCAAATAATTGTTAAAATAAAAAGTAATTAAATGAGGAATGTAACCTGTCTTAGTGATTTCAAGTCCATTGTAATTTAACTACCACTAACGTTCGGTGAATCCGGAAATCAGACCTCTACATATTATTAAGCCCCTTGCCCCCCCCAGATAGACATCAAACTACGCCTATGGAGGGGGCCTTGGTTTCCCAGCTGCCCTGGGGCACACAGAGGGACTGTGCGTGCTCAGGGCCATGGCTCCTTGGCTGCCAGGGCTGTCTGGCCCCTGAGGGCTCCAAGCTGTCCCTCCGGAAACCAGCCTCCCTGACCTGGGAGATTTCCTGAGACTCTGGCCCACGTGGCTCCTGGCCCAGGGCCTGTGTTGCTAGTGGTTGGGGCTGTGTCACGGAGTCCCTGGGCGATGCTCTGGAACTGCTCCCCACTAAGCCAGTCAGGACTTTGGGGAGCCTCCTCTCCCTTGGAGCAGACTTGTTCAGGGCAAGAAGCTCACACGGCTTCACCTCCTGGGTCTCTCCTTGGAGCATTCAGCATCCTCTGCCCCTCCGTGTGCTTCCCACAGCGAGCCCACCCAGGCAGGCGGGGTCCTGGGGAGCCACAGGGTCCTGCACCCCACTTTGCAGTCAGACGTGACTCTTAGCCAGCCAGGCAAAAACAGAGGTTTTATTCAATGACAGGAACAGGGTCTAAAACAGAGCTTGTAGATACAGCGAACCGGACCCCTCGGCCGGGTCCATTCTGGGGGGCAGTGAGCCAGACCCTAGGTCTGCACTTCACTCCTCGTCCCCAGCAGCTCCAGACTAACAACCCCTCTCCAGCCCCTCCTCTCTGCTCAGCTCCTTTCCCGGCCAGGAGGTCACCTGATCCTTTGTCTCCAACACCTTCAGTTGGCACCTTTGCAGAGGAGGGGCCCAGGCCATCAGTTGCTAGGAGACAGAGTGCCAGCATTTAGGGGCACTGGCCCTTTGCTCTGCAGCAATCACACACCTTATCCACCACCTAGATACTTAAGAACTGCCTAGGGACACTGAGGCACCAACACAGTGTTCAGAGCAAAACATTAAGAACAGTCCCAGTTCGTCACATCTCTCCCCCTTCGAGACCGAACTGAGCCAGGTCACTCCAGCCAGTGACCTGGGGAAGTTCGAACCCACCAACGTTCCATGGATGCCCCAGCATCTCTCCCATTCCTTGGTGTGAGTTACACCAGGACAGTCCCAGTTTTGTGCCCTCCCTTAGGCTCGAGTGTGCTTGATGGCACTTGCAGGCCGCATGTGGGAAGGTTTATGCGGCCTGACCCCTTTGCCACCCCAATACTCCTGGGTTCAAACTGGGACAGGGTCTTCTCCAGCACTCTGGGCTGCGATTCGGGCTCTCTTGGTTAAGAGCCCCCATCTTGGCCTTGGCCAGCTCTGGGCTTGGGCAGCCGCTCCCCACCTTGTGGCCCAGACACAACACCTCTGCCATCCCCATCTTACACTTTCCAGCTTTTACCGTCAGTCCACCTCCTTGAGGCAGCCCAGCCCCCTCTTCACCTGGGACACCTGTTCCTCCCAGGTCTGGCTAAAGATGCACATTATCAGTGTCTGCCAGGGCCAAGTTCTCCATCCCCCTCTGCTGTCTAGAATCTCCCCAGGCCTAGGCATGGGGTCGGCATCGGACACTGTGATGGCTTTAAGCTTCTGATAGCCCCCAATAAAACCAGACCATCCTGTCTCCCTTGGGGATCAGCCCCACGGATGAGGCCCATGGGCTGTAAAACGGCTGGATCCCATCTAAAGCCAGCATGTCCTTGACCTCTCTCTCCAGGATCTGGGTTGCTTTCCCAGTGACTCTGAATGGGGAACACCTGATGGGGAGATTGGCTCCCACTCAGGGAAGAGATCCCCCAGGGGGTCTTCCCCTTCTCCTCCCAATCCTCCCCTTTCAGGTCCAGGGGTCCCCTCACTCTCCTCCCATCCAGCAGCTTGAGAGGGAAGAACCCTGTGGATTCCTGGGGCACCACCAGCTGCCTCCTGATTCCCCCAGTTCTACTTCCCCTTGGGGAGCCCATTCCCGGTACAGGAATCCCTTCTCCCGCACAGGACTCTGTCCCTGCAGCCTTCCCCAAGGGGGTTTGCAGCGCTGTGGCCAGCAGTTCCCTCAGCTTCTCAAGGAGGGATCTCTCTGCAGCTCGGTCTGGGATTCAGCTGCTGGGGCAGGGAGTGGGACCTGCTCCCTCTCACTGGCTGGGCCTGGGGTCACAGCCCCTCTGAGCCTTGTCCCTGGTAGCTCCCTCCCTGCTGTAATCATTTCCAGCAGCACGTCTGGACCAGGCAAACCTGGTTGGCAGCTGACCTGCCCTGCTGGGTGTCCCCCCACTCAGCTGGGGTCTCAGCTCCCCCCCGTGCTCAGTGCTGCCCTGGCTGTCCAGTGGGGGCAGGCAGCGAGCTCTCTGCTCTGGTCTCAGCATCAGAGCCAGCGTGAGCCCCCTCTCCGGTGTGCAGGGGGGCGGGGAGCATCTCTCCCTCCCCTCAGTCCCAGGGGGCTGGTTACAGGTAGGCAGGTATCCTGAGCCAGCAGCCCCTCCCCACTGCCAGCCAGGTCATTTGCATTTTCACTGACCATTTCCATCCCAGCCAATTGGTTCCCTGGATTTAATTCAAACCCTCGGCAGTTACAGGAGCAGGGCCTGGATCCTGTCCCAAGGGGAGACAGTCACCCCCAACAGGGCCTCCCAGCCGATATCCTGGAGAACCCCAATGACCAGCCAGTCCGACCCCTCCTGCGTCTGCACAGGGATCCGGCCATAGGCAGGGCGAGGGGCTTCACCCCAGGGACCTTCACCCAGGTCCCACAGTCCCTCAGCATCTGCGGCTGCACCACCACAGTTCTCTCTGTCCCAGGGTCTCGCCCTGCAGGCGTGTTTCCCCACTGACCCCTGGGCAGCCCCCTATGTCTCTCCACTCCACCATCACCAGTCCATGCTGCTGCTGCTTCTCCTGCAGCTTTTCCACAGCCTCTTGCTCTCTCTCATGGTCCTCTCGCTCTCTCGGGCTCTGCTCCCAATCCCATCCGTCTCGATCCCCTGATGGGGAACCCAATCGTGAAGACCTTGTCTGGTTGGGGACCAGACTCTCAGGGGATGCCTGGCTGCTGCTCCAGCTGCTCCCAGATCCTCTTGTAGCCCCATCTGGGTCAGGAATCTGCTCCTCAGAGCGGTCCTCCTCCTCCTCCAACTGCACGATTAACTGTGCCTTGGTGAACTTCCCCATGCGTAACTCTCTCTTTGTGCACAGGATCACAATGTCCTTCTTAAGGAGCTGGTGATAGGCCATCACTTCACCGTTCCCCAAGTGGCTCTGGACTCACAGGCCTGTGTGCTCTTGGCTCCCCCATGGTTTCCAGGAAGAACCCCTGGTGTGCCAGCCCTTCTCGTGATCACCACCTCTTTGCCAGGGTCGAGCTGCAGACTCCTCTGCCCCTGGGACTGCTCCTGCAATCCCCAGGGGAACCCTGCTACTGCAAAATCCTTCTCTCTCCCAGGGTCGAGCGGCAAGCTCCTCCGCCCCTGAGACTGCTCACTGCAGTCCTCAGGGGGACCCTGTTACTCCAACAGTCCTTCTCGCTGGTCACACACTTCCAGAGGTTAACTGCCCCCTGAAACCGTCCCTCTCTCAGCCTTCAGCACGCCTGGTCCTCATTATCCCTCCTTTGTTTTACTGCTCCCCAGTCACTTACTGCAAGAAGCGCCATTCACGGGGTGCAGTACATCCCACTGCTGCCACCAGTTGTCACGGAGTCCCCGGGCGATGCTCTGGAACTGCTCCCCACTAAGCCAGTCAGGACTTTGGGGAGCCTCCTCCCTTGGAGCAGACTTGTTCAGGGCAAGAAGCTCACACGTCTTCACCTCCTGGGTCTCTCCTTGGAGCATTCAGCATCCTCTGCCCCTCCGTGTGCTTCCCACAGCGAGCCCACCCAGGCGGGGTCCTGGGGAAGCCACAGGGTTCTGCACCCCCACTTTGCAGTCAGACGTGACTCTCAGCCAGCCAAAACAGAGGTTTATTCGATGACAGGAACAGGGTCTAAAACAGAGCTTGTAGATACAGCGAACCAGACCCCTCGGCCGGGTCCATTCTGGGGGGCAGTGAGCCAGACCCCCAGGTCTGCACTTCACTCCTCGTCCCCAGCAAGCTCCAGACTAACACCCCTCCAGCCCCTCCTCTCTGCTCAGCTCCTTTCCCGGGCCAGGAGGTCACCTGATCCTTTGTCTCCAACACTTTCAGTTGGCACCTTTGCAGAGGAGGGGCCCAGGCCATCAGTTGCTAGGAGACAGAGTGCCAGGCATTTAGGTGCACTGGCCCTTTGCTCTGCAGCAATCACACACCCTTATCCCACCACCTAGATACTTAAGAACTGCCTAGGGGACACTGAGGCACCAACACAGTATTCAGAGCAAACATTAAGAACAGTCCCAGTTCGTCACAGGCTGTGCCTCATATGTGCCTCCGAGGCTGGAGCCCCCATGGAAAAAAATAGTTGTTCTGCACCCACCAGCCACAGCTCTTTGGACGGCTCAGGGCGGTGCTTGAGGGAGGGTGGAGAGCAGGGAGCAGTGGGCAGGTGGGGCTTCAAGGGAGGGGGCAGAGTGGGGGCAGGAAGAGGCAGAGCGGGGGTGGGGCCTTGGGACAGAACAGGGGTGCAGCACACCCTGGGGGAGAAGAAAACTCAGCGCCTAGGCCATGCCCCGTCCTGAGGACTGGCCCTGTGACCTGCCAGCCCCTGGCACAGCCTCTAAGCAGCTGCCAGAGGGGGCAGGAACCTTCAGCCACTTCTGGGCCCCATTGGCACAGATGCCTGGGCACGTCCCATCCCCACTGCCAGACCTGCTTATTTCCTAGAGGCCCCACCTTCCCAGGGCCATCACAGCCCCACCCTCACCCACAGCAAGGCACAGAGAGCCTGGGAGACACATCATTTTATTGTCCATGGTGCAGACGGCAGGAGCCCGGCTGGGGCCGGTGCGGGACTGGGGCCTGGCACAAGCAGTCACGGATCCCCCGGCACAACCAAACCGGTGGCCTCCTCCCAGCCCCTTCCCCCCTCCCCACTCCAGCAGGGCAGGGGCGGCATGTGGCTCCTTCACTGAGCAGCCTCGTGGGCTCGGCGTGGGGCAGAGGGCCTGTGGGGGGAGTTTGGGGTCCATGGCTGGGCTGTGTGAAATCAGGCCCCTTTGGGCCAGAGGCTGAGCAAGTGACGGGCCTGCCAGGGAGCCCCAGGCCATCCCTGTCCAGAGGGGCTGTCCCCAGCAGCATAGGGGCAGGGCCGCAGGACCTGAGCCAAGTCCCAGGGAGCGGAGGGCGCTGGGCAAGCAGTGCTGCGGGCCAGGAGGGGCAAGTCCTGCGGCGGGGGAGGAGTACCCCTGAAATCTGTGTTTGGGGTGGCTGCCCTGGGGCCCTCTTCCTCAACCCACGCCTCCTTGCTAGTCTGGGCGAGCCTCGGTGGGCAGGGGCGGGGAGAGGCTATTTCAGCTGCAGGGGGCCGGGTGTGAACGGTGCCATCCCTCTGAGTGCCCACGCAGGGCCCTGGGGGCTGGGTGTGAATGGTGCCATCCCTCTGAGTGCCCACGTAGGGCCCTGGGGGCTGGGTGTGAATGGTGCCATCCCTCTGAGTGCCCA
>NC_133770.1:300674480-300676262 GCF_003597395.2 Chelonoidis abingdonii | reverse complement strand
AGTCCCGCTGCAGGGGGGCCACACACCTGGCCCAGACAGAGCGAGCTGCAAGGGGGCCACACACCGTGCCAGACAAGAGCTCCGCTGGCAGGGGGGCCACACACCCTGCCTCAGCACAGAGCGAGCTGCAGGGGCCAACACATCCCTGCCCAGAAGAGTCCGCTGCAGGGGCCACACACCCTGCCCAGACAGAGCCCCTCTGCAGGGGGGCTACACTACCCTGCCCAGACAGACGCGAAGCTGCAGGGGGCCACACACGCGCTGCCCAGGACAAGCCCCCTGCATGGGGCGGGGGGGCGGGGGGGGGGGGGGGGGGGGGGCGGGGGGGGGGGGGGCACACACCCCTGCCCAAGACAGAGCCCCGCGCAGAGGGGGGCCACACACCCTGCACCAGACAGAGCCCGCTGCACGGGCCACGACCCTGCCCAGACAGAGTCCCGCGCAGGGGGCCACACACCCTGCCGAACAGAAGCGAGCTGGTGCAGGGGGGCACACACCCTGCCCAGAACAGAGCCCGCTGCAGGGGGGCCACACACCCTGCCCAGACAGAGCCCCGCTGCAGGGGGGCCACACACCCTGCCCAGACAGAGCGAGCTGCAGGGGGGCCACACACCACCGCCCAGACAGAGCGAGCTGCAGGGGGGCCACACACCCTGCCCAGAGAGAGCCCCGCTGCAGGGGGGCCACACACCGCTGCCCAGACAGAGCGAGCTGCAGGGGGGCCACACACCGCTGCCCAGACACTGCCCCGCTGCAGGGGGGCCGAAGGGAAGCCCCCACGCTGAGTTTGGCCAGGACAGCGGGAGCAGTGGGAAAGTACTCGGGGAGCTTTGCTGAGTGCACAAGATGGGGGGCCTGCGTTTTACATCTCCTCCGAAAGGCAGCGCTCCTGAGCGCTGGGCCGGCACCCCACAGCCAAGGGAGAGCACCCCCGAGCAGGCCCCCACCCCACTTTCTGCAGCACAGCCCCTGAGCATGCGGGGCTGGGATCCGCCCTGACTGGGGAGCGTGCCTGCTACCCCCCCCCCCGGCCTGGGGCACTGGGGAGCTCTGCCAAGACCCCCGGCTGGGAGCAGGGGGGCAGAGCCTGTGGGCTGGATGGAGCGGGGGTGACAGGGCACGGAGGGGGTTGCAGTGACACTGCCCAGACCCCGGCCCTCCTGGGGGCAGCGAAACAGGGGATCTGGGCTCCCCCAGGGCGGCAGGGGCCTCAGCGAGTGTAACCCTGGCCCCTGAGCCGAGGGGCCCTTTGTTCCCACTGCAGCAGGTCCTGCCCCCCATCGCCAGGCTCTGCCCCCATCACCTCCACGCCCCAGCCCTGAGGAGAGACCCAGTACTAGGCTACCCCCCCATGCCACTACGCCTACACCCCTCAATCCCGACCCGCAGCCCCTGCTAGCCCACCCCTGGGCTCCCCCCTCCCCCAGCTCCGTCGACACCCCTCAACCCCGACCCCCAGCTCCTGCTAGCCCACCCCCGGGCTCCCCTCCCCAGCTCCACCAACACCCCTCAATCCCGACCTGCAGCCCCTGCTAGCCCACCTCCGGGATCTCCCCTCCCCCAGCTCCGTCGACACCCCTCAACCCCGAACCGCAGCCCCCTGATATCCCACTCCTGGGTTCCCCCCGCCCCAGCTCCGCCAACACCCCTCAGTCCCAACCCACAGCCCCCTGCTATCCCACCCCTGGGTTTCCCCTCCCCCAGCTCTGCCGACACCCCTCAAACCCAACCTGCAGCCCCTGCCAGCCCACCCCCGGGCCCCCCCCCCCCCCCGGTTCCCCC
>NC_133770.1:300668604-300674455 GCF_003597395.2 Chelonoidis abingdonii | reverse complement strand
CCCGACCCGCACCCTGCTAGCCACCCTGGGCTCCCCTCCCCAGCTCCGTCGACACCCCTCACCCCGACCCCAGCTTCCCTGCTAGCCACCCCGGGGCTCCCCTCCCCAGCTCACCAACACCCCTCTAATCACGGACCTGCAGCCCCTGCTAGCCCACCTCCGGATCTCCCTTCCCCCAGCTCACGTCTCGATCACCCCTCAACCCCGACCCGCAGGCCCCTGATATCCCACCCCAGAGCTTCCCCCTCCCCCAGCTCCGCGTCACCCCTCAACCGACCCGCAGCTCTGCTAGGCCCACCCCAGGCTCCCCCCTCCCCCAGCTCTGCTGACACCCTCTCAACCTGACCCTCAGCCCCTGCCAGGCCCACCCCGGGCTCCCCCTTCCCCAGCTCTGCTGACACCCTCAACCCCGAACCGCCAGCCCTCTAATCCCACTCCTGGTTTCCCCCGCCCCAGCTCCGCAACACCCTCAAGTCCCAAACCACAGCCCCTGCTATCCCACCCCTGGGTTTCCCCTCCCCCGCTTGGCCGACACCCCGTCAACACCAACCTGCAGCCCCGCCAGCCCACCCCGGGCTCCCCCCTCCCCCAGTTCCGCCAACACCCCTCAACCCCGACCCGCAGTCCCCTGCTATTCTCCCTCCCCCAGCTCCGCCAACACCCCTCAGTCCCGACCTGCAGCCCCTGCTAGCCCACCCCCGGGCTCTCCCTCCCCCAGCTCCAACACCCCTCAACCCCGACCCACAGCCCCCTGCTATCCCCCCTCACCCAGCTCCGCCGACTCCCCTCAACCCTGACCTGCAGCCCCCTGCTATCCCTCCCCTGGGTTCCACCTCCTCCACCTCCGCTGACACCCCTCAACCCTGACCTGCAGCCCCTGCTAGCCCACCCCAGGGCTCCCCCCCTCAGCTCCAATACCCCTCGACCCCAACCTGCAGCCCCCTGCTATCCCACCCCTGGGTTCCACCTCCCCCCCTCTGCCAACACCCCTCAACCCTGATCCGCGGCCCCCTGCTAGCCGAACCCAGGGCTCCCCCCTCTCGCAGACTCAGCTCTCAGCAGGACCCTTGGATTAGGGCTCCGACCTTTCCCCTCTCGCGAGCTGGGCATGGGGGCAGGGCAGGGGTCCGTGGGCAGGGGAAGCCTGCGTGCAAGTCGCTCACCATGTCGCAAAGGGCCACGTAGAGGAAGAGGCCCGTGGCCACGGTGAAGATCCAGGCCTGGAACTCCTCGCCTGTTGTCACCGAGAGCGCGATGTAGAGCCCCAGGAAGGCGGTCAGGGCGCTGCTGAAGTTCAGCAACAAGGCCTTCTTGACGCTCAGCCCCGCATGCAGCAGGGCCGCAAAGTCCCCTAGCGGGGCAGGAACGAGACCACGTCAGGGGGGCTGCCATTAGCCTGGGCTGCCGGTCCCCCCGCCCACGCTAGGCCAGCCAGAGCTGCCCTTAGCCAGCCTGGGCTGGGCGTCACCTCCCCGGGCTGGTCCAGCCGGAGCCTGGCTGGCCCGGGAGTCACCCCCCCAGCTAGCCCAGTAAGAGCTGCTCTGAGCCGGTCCCGGACCGGAGTCCCTGGGAAGGTTCCCATGGGGTCTGGGCTGAATAACCCCCCTGCACGGCCTTGGGGCAGCCCCGTGCGGCCGAGCACCCAGCGATTCCCCAGCCCCCGGGGCAGCGCCCACCTAGCTCGTGTGGCAGCTCGTGGCACAGCACGGCCAGTGACGTGGCCAGCCCCGTCTTCCAGGAGGTGGAGAAGGCAGCCCCCACGGCCAGCCCATCGGCGAAGTTGTGGATGGCGTCACCGATGGTGATCATGTAGGGGATCATGCGCTGCTCTGCAGAGCAAGGGGCAGTCAGGGCTGGTCCCCTCCCACTGGAGAGACCACCAGCAGCCTGGGGACCCCAGCCCCCCAGCCCCAGCCAGCCTGGGACCCGCTGCCCCAGATCCAGCCAGCCAGGGACCTCCCTGCCTCACCCAGACCTCCAGGCACCCAGGGGCCCCCTGCCCCACATACCCAGCCCCATCCAGCCTGGGACCTCCCTGCCTCATCCAGCCCCCCAGATCCAGTCAGCCTGGGGAACCCTACCCCACATACCCAGCCCCATCCAGCCTGGGACCCCCTGCCCCAGCCCCATCCAGCCTGGGACCTCCCTGCCTGAGCCACACCCCCAGGCCTCCAGCCAGCTTGGGACCTCCCTGCTGCACCCAGACCCCCAGCCTCAGCCAGCCTGGGACCTCCCTGCCTCACCCAGACCTCCAGCCCCAGCCAGCCTGGGACCTTCCTGCTGCACCCAGACCCCCAGCCCCAGCCAGCCTGGGTGATCCCTCACCCAGACCCAGACCAGCCCTGGCGGTCCCCTTGCCCCCACAAATATCCCCCAGGCCCAGTTGCCAGGGCCTGCCTCCTCCCGCACTAGGTTATCCAGTGGCCTGGTTCCCGTCTTTGACAGCCAGTGACGGCGGATACTTGGGGATGGATCATTGAGCTTGAAAAGCCACATGTCCCATGTGGAAAAGTTCTCCTGCCATGCCTGGGTCCCTCTGCTGGGGTGGAACCTGCCATGCCCATTCTCATTTTATTCCAGGGGATGAGACATATCTCCCCACACAGACCAAGTGGCAATGTAAGGCACCAGCTTTCCAGAAGGTGGGGACTTGGGTCGCACTCGTCTTAGAGACAGTGAGAGGTGATAATATATCATATGAAGTATGGCCAGGGCTTTCCTTGCCGACATACAGGCTCTCAATTACCTCATGTCGACTAGTCAAGTTTTGTCCCATCCGTAGCATAAGCTATCGTTAAACATCTCCTTCATAGTAGATTAGATTAAAGTCGTGGTACATTCTTAGACGAGAGTCATCGAAGATGCAGCTGGTATAAGAAATTCTGCGGTAGCAGGGAATATCGGCTTTGTACAGCTTACGCTCAGATCTGCGTGTTATCGCGCATACAACCTAGCGAGAATCTCTAGTCGCTACTTGGTCTCATCTGTACAGCGTTTGTATCAGAGGTGTATCGCTATGTGTCATCTCTCTCTTCTGCCATTAGCCTGGGCTGCCGGTCCCCCCGCCCACGCTAGGCCAGCCAGAGCTGCCCTTAGCCAGCCTGGGCTGGGCGTCACCTCCCCGGGCTGGTCCAGCCGGAGCCTGGCTGGCCCGGGAGTCACCCCCCCAGCTAGCCCAGTAAGAGCTGCTCTGAGCCGGTCCCGGACCGGAGTCCCTGGGAAGGTTCCCATGGGGTCTGGGCTGAATAACCCCCCTGCACGGCCTTGGGGCAGCCCCGTGCGGCCGAGCACCCAGCGATTCCCCAGCCCCCGGGGCAGCGCCCACCTAGCTCGTGTGGCAGCTCGTGGCACAGCACGGCCAGTGACGTGGCCAGCCCCGTCTTCCAGGAGGTGGAGAAGGCAGCCCCCACGGCCAGCCCATCGGCGAAGTTGTGGATGGCGTCACCGATGGTGATCATGTAGGGGATCATGCGCTGCTCTGCAGAGCAAGGGGCAGTCAGGGCTGGTCCCCTCCCACTGGAGAGACCACCAGCAGCCTGGGGACCCCAGCCCCCCAGCCCCAGCCAGCCTGGGACCCGCTGCCCCAGATCCAGCCAGCCAGGGACCTCCCTGCCTCACCCAGACCTCCAGGCACCCAGGGGCCCCCTGCCCCACATACCCAGCCCCATCCAGCCTGGGACCTCCCTGCCTCATCCAGCCCCCCAGATCCAGTCAGCCTGGGGAACCCTACCCCACATACCCAGCCCCATCCAGCCTGGGACCCCCTGCCCCAGCCCCATCCAGCCTGGGACCTCCCTGCCTGAGCCACACCCCCAGGCCTCCAGCCAGCTTGGGACCTCCCTGCTGCACCCAGACCCCCAGCCTCAGCCAGCCTGGGACCTCCCTGCCTCACCCAGACCTCCAGCCCCAGCCAGCCTGGGACCTTCCTGCTGCACCCAGACCCCCAGCCCCAGCCAGCCTGGGACCTTCCTGCTGCACCCAGACCCCCAGACCCAGCCAGCCTGGGACCTCCCTGCTGCACCCAGACCCCCAGACCCAGCCAGCCTGGGGTCCCCTGCCCCACACAAACCCCCAGGCCCAGTTTGCCAGGGTCCCTGCCTCCTCCTGCACAGGGTCATCCCAGTGGCCCTGGTTCCCGTCTCTGACAGCAGTGAACGGCGGATACTTTGGGGATGGATCATGAAGCCTTGAAAAGCCACATGGCCCCATGTGGGAAAGTCCTGCCATGCCTGGTCCCTCTGCTGGGGTGGAACCCTGCCATGCCCATCTCATTATTCCAGGGGATGAGACATATCTCCCCCACACAGACCCAGTGGCCTAATGGATAAGGCACCAGCTTCCAGAGCTGGGGACTGTGGGTTCAAGTCCCACCTGTGCTGGGAATGTAATATTTCACTGGAAGTTGAGAGGGCCGAAAAGAGTTAATTAACTCACAGCTGCCTGTGCAATGCCCCCCCATAGCTAAACTTTAAAGAGAGGTTAGAAAGATCTGTAAAAGACCAGAGCTTGGAATGCAGCTGGTAGAGGTAGCAGGGGAGGTGTTTGCTCAGCGCTTGGGATGTCAGCAAACAGGGCTTGTCTATCGCTAGAGCTTTGATTCAAAGATCAAAAAAGGAATTTTAACATTTAGGAAGACACTGGAGTGAAATAGTATTGTTGTCTGTGTGTCTCTTTGAAGGTTGTGGTCACCTGTGTCTGAACTGTTAATGGATAAATGACTCTGTGCTAATTGCCAGGACGTTTGGGAGAAGGTGTTAAGCCTGTTGTTTTCTCAGGCTGAAAGGCTGCTGGAAATGTATAAGAAGCCTAGGACTCGATCTTGCTTTATCTCAGATCTGCTTTGGGTTTCAAGAGGGGGAAACCTTAAGCCACAAGGATTGAGATCCCCAGTCATTCACTGGAGCCACCCTGAATGTGGACATTGGACTATAACCTATGGACTATATCTGAAGGGACTTGTGGCAACTACAAGCTCACTTCTGCTATGTATCTGAACCTCAAGAATTGAATTCGAGTCTGTCTGTAGATTGATCTTTTAACCAACACTCTCTCTTTTCTGTTCTAATACATTTTAGCTTAGTTAATAAGAATTGGCTAATAGTGTGTATTGTGGGTAAGATCTAAGTTATAATCGGACCTGGATGTGTGGCTGATCCTTTGGGGTTGGAAGAACCTTTTCTTTTATACGATGAGAGAAGATTTTCAGGAAACATCATCATATCTGACGTGTGTGTCTGGACGGAGGCCTGAGGCTGGGCACTTTAAGGGAACTGCGGTGTTTGGACTTCTGAGCAACCAGGGAGGTGCTACAGGAGCTGTTCTGTGCTGGTTGGTAAATCTATATATTAGAATAACCACCAGCGTTTGGGGTTTGTCTGCCCAGATCCCCAGCTCCAGCCAGCCTGGGACCTCCCTGCCTGTTTGCAGTTCACCCTGATTGAGTGACCTCAGCTGGCTCCCATGGGCAGCACCGTCCCAGGGGGTAACAAATATTTCTGCTTTTCCCAAACCGCTGAGCTAGGGGAGAAGCTGAACGTGTCTTGGGGTGGGGTGAGGGCACCAGGGGTAGCGAAGCGCCAGGGAGCAGCAGTCACAAAGGGCTGGCTGGCTCCCAGGCTGGCATGCCCCAGAGCTGTGCGTAACAGGCTGTAGGGCCCCCCCACCCTGGCCCCCCAGAGGGTAACCCCCTATCCCAGGTCTTTCCTCAGTGCCTGAGCTGCTCCTTCCTCCCTGGCCTAGCCCCGCTGGGTGGGTCTGACTGGGGGCAGAGGTCTGGTGGAGGAGTTCCAGGGTTGGGGTGGGGGGCTGAGTGGGGGTTCTGGGATGGGGTTCTGGGGTTGGGAGCTTATTG